>NC_081856.1:27737521-27984078 GCF_963259705.1 Myotis daubentonii
CTCTTATTGTTCCTATCCCAGTCATCCTAGGAATATAACCTCATTTTTAGGGGGAGGGAGGGTGATGAGCCAAGTAAAATTTAAAGTTCTAGCAATATTGAGGAAAGGGGCAAAATAGATGTAGCAGTGTTTACCATGACATAGGGACCAACACTGGATAGCAGATATTGAAGAATGAATGAGAAGTGAGGGGATTAATGTAGGTACCATAGTCAGAGACTGCCTCTCACACTGGTCTTGAATGTCTGTATTTTTCTCCTTTCTATAAATTTCTCTCAGTACTCTGTTCAATGAAGACATTCAAAATGATCTATGTGTTGATCTATGCATTGATAATTATTATAATAATTTACTTAATGGTAAAAGCGATCCTACCAGTGATTTCAAAGTATACTCATTCCTCTTATGATTTTTCTGTTGACTCATTGCAAACTTCAGAGAGAAATTATGCTTCAAATGTACTGTTAATCTTCATCTGCTTTTTCCATGGGGACATTCAATATTGTGAACTCATGTTGTGTATGGCTAATGATGGGATCCATGTAGGGTTCTGCTGTGCAAAACTTGTGAAGGCAGGTGCAATTAATTATGGTGCACAAGCATGCGGCCATTTTGTAATGGATAATAAATGGTAGAAACTTAGCTAAAACCATAAATTATTCAATACATTTTATTTCTGAGCCTCATCAGAGACATGTTTTGTTTTCTTTTCAGGAATTTTTTGCTTCCAACTAAAAATTTGGAGCAGGACAAATGCCCAATTTTGGCAAAAGTAAAATTGCCATTAGCCTGATTACAAGTTATATTGGACACAGATATCGGTAACGGAATCCAAATTGTCACAGATTACAGATACAAAGTTATTCTACAAATTCTAAGCAAAATTAGAATCAAATTTAGCTTGCTCATTCCATTATATATATGCCTTATTAGATTAATAATGTCCCACTTTTTATACAACTATTTATGCAAGAGTCTTGCAACTTTAGAAATTTCTTACTATCTACAAAGAAATATTGCAGCCACAAGATTAGAGAACTCATGGACCAAATGCTAATACAAATTTTAAAAGCCATGGGAAATTTAGAAATAGAACTGTGCATCAATTAAGCTTCTTTATCTCTATTTTGGCAGGAGAGGTGGAGTTCTGGGTGGTAGGAGTCTGAATGTCTAGAAAAGATTAAAAGATGGTGTTTTCTTCTATTAATCTCCCTACTCAGTAAACACCAGCTACCTTATGTAATGGAACTGAGATTTCTAAGGCATCGCTTCTGAATATGAATCACACTGTAGGGGCTTAGCTAAAACCCTGCTCAGAAATGTGCTGAATATTTCATCAAACTCCTATATGAACACAATACTTTATTTGTAACAAATAAACCAAAAATTAAAAATGTATCATAAAAAGCTATGCTTTAGAGCCTAATGTAGACTACCTGATTCACACCTAGAACAATGGTTCTTAAATTTGTGTTTGAATAAGAAATGTGAAGGGACTTATTTCACTTAGCATAATGTCCTCAAGGTTCATCCGTGCTGTAGCATGTGTCAGAATTTCCTTCATTTTTACAGCTGAATAATATTCCATTGTGTGTGTGTGTGTGTGTTTATCCATTCAGCTGTTGATGGACATTTGGGTATATGCTGCTGGGAACATGGGTGTGCAAATATCTGTTTGAGTCATTTGAATTCTTTTTTAAAATTTTATTTTATTTTTCAATTACAGTTGATAGTTAACATTTTTAAAATTTAGTCTCAAATGCACAGTACAGAGAGCATTATACTAAGTGAAATAAGGCTGTTATAAAAGACAAATACTGAAGGAGCCCACTTATATGAGATACCTAGAGTAGTCAGATTTATAGAGACAGAGAGTAGAATGGTGACTGCCAGGGTCTGGGGAAGCGGGGAATGGGTACAGAGTTTCTGTTTGGGAAGATGAAAAAGTTCGAGATGGATGGCAGTAATGAACTGTATACTTAATGGTAAATTTTACATGTATATTTTACCACAATAAATTTTTTGATTGAAAAATAAAAGAAACATAAAGGGGTCTTTAACATAGGTACTGTTCTAGACCTTCTCTAGACAATGGGTCTGCATTTTTTACTATCCGATGGTGCTAATCCTATGTAATAAAGTGGTAATATGCAAATTAACCCTCACACCCTCACAAGATGGCTGCCTATGACCAGGCTGGCAGGGGGGTTAGTGAGGGACGACCAAACAACTGAGCAGCAGGCTGTGTGGGGCGACCAGGCTGGCGGAAGGTTTGTGAGGAGCAATCAGGCCGGCACACAGAGGCAGTGAGGGGCAATCAGGCCACTGGAGGGGGGGCAGTTAGGGGCAACCAGGCAGGCAGGCAGGCAGGCAGGTGAGTGATTAGGAGCCAGCAGTTCAGGATTGTGAGAGGGATGTCCAACTGCTGGTGTAGGCCCAATTCCCAGGATTGGGCCTACACCGGCAGTCGGACATCCCCCGAGGGGTTCCGGATTGGAGAGGGTGCAGGCTGGGCTGAGAGGACCCCCCACCCCCCCGCCACACACACACACACAGGAATTTCATGCACTGGGCCTCTAGTACAGTATAATTTATAGTAACGTGCTTTGAGAAATAGTTGCTCTAGAACTAATTGGATTGTTTTGTTCAAAGAGAGATTCAACCCCCACCTGTGCTTTCTGTGTTCACAAGACAGTCTTAGACTTGTCCCAAATTCTAACCATTAAGAAAATATACCCCTAACCTACATTAATGTATCTCCTCCGTGAGGAATTGGTACTACTTTTAAAAGGAAACTGATTTTTTTCCATGTGAGACCAACTAGTATGTGAGATCACCGTATTAATATCAAGAAATTATAATCACAATGTTTATAATTAGCTTTATATTTATGTTTAATTATATCATAGTTATAGTCATAATGTTTGGAAAAAAATGTTAGCCATCCGAAAAGGCGAGGAGCAATTTTATGTGTATATTTTACATTGACACCAGTATTTTGATGTAGCTTTGACTTGGAGTAAGTCATTTAAAATATCTGACCCCCAGTATATTAGAACAAAATAAGGTATTTGAATATTATTTCTGAAAAACGTGAGTTTTAATTTTTAATATTTATTTTTTAAAAAAACATGTTTCTCAAAACAAATACTTATAATTCACTTTACTATTGACTCTTTCCTATTATTAAAAAAGAGTTTGGCCAGCAACTCTCAACTCTAGCTGTTTATTTAAGTCACATGAGAAATTCTTTAGAAAGTGCCTAAGCTTGGGCCCCACACCAAACCTATTGTATCAGAACCTCTAGGGATCGGATTAGTGTATCAGATTTCTTTTAAAACTGTCAAGGTAATTCCCGTGGACAGCCTGAGTGGAGAATTACTGGCATGGACTATTGGAGATGCAATTTTGGGTTCTAAGATTAAAACTCACCTTTTCCATTAAGCTTTGCTTACATTTCTATCCTAGTTGAGATGTGGTTTTCAGTTTACCCTTGCGTCAGGTGCATAAATGCTTTTTTTCTTTCTATTTATTGGGAATATACATAAATAGAGAAGAACTATCTAAATCAGTATTTCATAAATGACAAGCTGTAGCTCTGTTACAGAATGTTCAAAAGTCTGTTAGTAGAACAGAAAACAAAAGAACAAAACAAAAAAACTAGGATAAAATGGTTAATTTGTCCTGAAAGTTGTTAGTTTTTTCCAGCTTGTTTTGGGTCCTAACATGTGGTCTATCCTGGAAGGTATGCCATGTGCACTTGAAAAGAATGTGTATTCTGCTGGTTTGGGGTGAAATTCTCTCAAAACATCATCTAAATCCATCTGGTCTGATGTGTTTTTTAAGGCTGCTGTTTCCGGAAGGTCTATCCAGTGATGTCAATGGGATGTTATACTCCCCTACAAGCACTGTATTACTGTCAATCCCTCCCTGATGCCCACCAATATTTGCTTCATATATTTAGGGACTTCTATGTTGGGTGCATAAATGTTTATGAGGATTATGTTCTCTTGTTGGATTGATTGATTCCTTTATCATTATGTAATGTCCTCTTTGTCTCTTATTATGGCCTTTGTTTTAAAGTCCGTCTTGCCTGATATAAGTATTGCCACCCCAACTTTTCCATTTGCATGAAATACGTTTTTTCATCCCTTCACTTTCAGCCTCTCTGTGTGTCTTTTGATCTGAAGTATCTCTTGTTTTCTTATCCATTCAGCTACCCTATGCCTTTTGATTGGAGCATTTAAACCATTTACATTTAAAGTGATTATTGATAGGTACGTGGTTATTGGCAAAATACATTTTGACAACTCTGTCAATCTCCATTTATCTTGTGAGATTTCTAATCAGTTGAAGCTTGACTTAAATAAGTGAGCCACTACCCCAACCTTCTTTGACTCCCATAGCTAAGGGGAGAGGCTATTTACCAATCACTGCAGTTTAACCATACCACTGAAAACGACGAAATATGAGTTCTGCTTGTTCATGCATTGTTCTTATATGATGTCTATATGGAAGTTATATACTGTTCTGTAAGCTGATTTTCTACTTTATCGTATATTATGAACATATTGTAATATAGATAGCATGATTACATTTGTTATTACTATATCATAATTATATTCATTCTTCCACTATCAATACATTTAGGATGTTCTCAAATTTTTGTTACTATATTGAAGTTTTCAATCAATATCCTATTACATATGCATTGCAAATGTACAAATATTTCTATAAAGTATATTTTAGAAATATCTCTTTGGAGAGAGAGTATTATTTTTAAAAATCAGAATTATTTTTCATTCTTCCCAAGTATTTTTTGAAGTTCTTGTTCCCTCACATGAGGTAACACCAATATTTTTCAATTCTAACAATGTTATAGGAGGAAATTACATCTCTCAAAAAATTCATCTTTTTCTAATTTATACATATATTTGAGCATTTGCAGTTTTTCTTCTATGAACTTCATGCTTACAGCATTTTCCTATTTCTGATTGTTTTTCTGGTTCAGATTATTTTTCTCTATTGTCCTGATGAGAAAACAGATATTTAAGAGCTTCAGTGTTTTCCCTAATATTATACACACAGCTAGTTTATTACAAAGATCATGTCAAATCCAAGCAGTTTGGCTCTGTCTCCAGAAGTCATTCCCACTTTACTGATACCACTGCTGGGCTGGGAAAGGCCAGAGCTGAATAGGAGGGCTAAAACAACAAGGTAGACAGTCAAAGAAATAAAGCTTAGAGTTTAGAACCTGTTCTTAGAGAAGTCACTTGGTCAGAAATCTAGATAGGAAAATAGTGGAAGCAAAGACAATTTGGTGCACGAATTCTTGGATGATTGACTGTGTTATATTAAAAGTCAGCAGAGCCAAGAAAATAAACAAACTTGGGAAACTGGGCTAGACTTTTAGTGAGTTTCCATGGAGTTTGTTTTTCTTCTTGCTTGTGGAAGACGCAAAACTCCATGAAACCCTGCAGGGACCTTTCTTCTGTTGTAAAGACGTGGCTCATCAACACATTCAGGCACAGTTGGTACTTGCCAAACGGTCCTACCTTCTCAGGGTGGTGCTCGTGTCACTTCCTTGGTATGTTACCTCAAAGATCCAGGCATCATTTCCTCTCGTGGGCGAGTTTTTCAAAGGTTTTACAGTAGAACTCATTCTGTGGTTGAGACTGTGTGTTTCAAAGAGAGAGATAAAAGGGTTTTACATTTCCAGGCCTGTCTGGTATCTCGTATGTGGTGACACCCAAGCCAAGTGATTTAAACGTTAGTGATTTAAGCTTCACTCAAGAGCTGGACAGAGAATTGGAAGAAAACTCAAGCTCATGAGCAAACCAGCTCCATGGGTGGGGTCTCGAAGGCTACAGCCTGTAGACTCTAATTTAGGCTGAAAATGTCAAAGGAAACAGAGCAAACCAAGAGGAAGTCTATCAGCCAGGGAAGGAGCCCAACAGAAACATTTGAGAAAATGATGTCCTATTGTCCTCAAATACACATTTTCTTTAGATGTAGAATTTTTTTTCCATTTCATTATTTTTCTCTTTATTCGTTTGAAAGTTCACCTAATCCTCTCTGGTACTAGTTATATTTAAATTAATATTTAGCTTAACAAAATTCGTGTATAGTTTAAGAAAATAGTTATATCATTTTTTCAAACAACACAAGGATATTAGAATAGTGTTAGTTATATTTTCTTCTGAATGGCATGCTATTGTAATTGAGTGGTTATGATCCATCTTGTAAACTGTAAATCCAAAAATTAGATATTATTCTTATGATATTTACAATTGTTTTGTTTAATAACTTAATTTTCCTTGACTTAGCCATATGTTTACTTTTTTCTCTCATTATTCTTCCTTTTTTCATCTCATCTTTATTCTGACATTATTTTTCCTTGAGTATATTTTTAATAATAGTTTTAAAAGTATATTATCTTCCTTGATTATATTTGAATAATTTTATAGTAAACCTTTCTAACTTTTGTGTCTGAATTCTTAATTTGTTCTTGAAATGTCTCATAATTGAGGGTTGTTTTCTTGTCTCATATGTGACACTTTTTTTAAGGCTTTTCTTTTTAACTGTTGCAAAAATCATCTGTCTCATTGGTATTTTTTTTTTTTGACTGCTTTTTGTTTGTCTTTAATGGCATCCTTTTTTGGTTTTACTCTAATAGTTTGAGTTGTTAATGTTTGTAATAATTGAGCTTCCTGAATATAATGTTTCCTGTCTTTGTTCATGAGTGAAAATGTTTTACTGTATTTTAAATGTGTTTGCTCTCATTATTCTGGCTCCTCTGGAATTCCATGAAACAGATGTTTTCAAAAATTACTTTATTGTCTGGCTTAGTATTTCTTTCATGGTTTCTGTCATTTAGTCTCTCTGTGCTGCATTATTTCTTGAATCTATCTTCAAATTACTCACTTCTTGACTTTGTATAAATTGATGTTTAATATAGTTATTAAATTTCTAATTTTAATTCTTTTTGTTTTAAAACTTTGATTTTTTTGTTAATTTTTTTTAAAAGGCAATTATTGATAGCCTCTGGATCATTAGATATTCTGTATAAACTTTTGAACATATTAACATGAATTATTTTATACAGTATTTTGTATTATACACACAGAAGTGCTTTCAATATCAGCAGTATTTTTGTCTCTGATTTAGTATTAAAGCTTTATCTTGGTCCTGTTTGCTTGTTCCCTATGTATTTATTGTGAGTTAATAGTTTAATATTGAAACTTTATCTTTAAATTCTGACTTTAAAGTTTATTTCTCTAGGAAGAATGCATGTCATACAGGCATTATTATCTGGGGATAAGTGAAATTAATAGATGGAGGGAAGGATGGAGAAAGAGGGAGAAAAGAAATAATGACAGAAAAAAGGAAAGGGAAGGAAGGAAATAAGGCAGGAAGGCAAATGAGAAGGACAGGACAGGTAGAAGGGAGAAAAGAAGGAAAAGATATACAAAATATCAAAAGACTAACTGAGGAAATGATTTACAATAAATACATGACATTGGCAATTTCCCCAATAGACTGTAAGCTTCATAAAATTATGAATTACAGTGTATGTCATTATATCATCAATATTGATTATATATCATATCACATAGTTTGCAACATTTGTAGTCAGAAAGAAAACAAATAAAAAAATAAAAATCAAGTAGACTTAAAATAAACCAAATAATCGAAAAGAAAAAGAAAAAACAAGAGGAAAAAACAGGCACCTCATGAAAGATAATTCTAAGAGCTGATAAACAATTGAAAAAATACTCAAGGTTGTTAATAATTAGATAAAATAATGCAGAAGAAATACGTTATTTTTCACATGTAAAATTGGAAGTTAAGAATTTTAAAATATGGAGATTTAAAAAATAAAAACATTTTAATTAGAAAGAAAATCAAAATGCTTATTACCACATCAATTTTCCATTGCTTTAATATTCTAACATCTCAGACCAGAGAAATGGACAAAGTTCAATAAAATATAATAAAATAAAGCAAAATAAATAGATTAAAAATGAAGAAATAAAGCACTTATTATTTATAAAGAGATGATTTTCTACTTACAAAAAGTAAATCATCTACATAAATAATTGGAACTATAGAAGTTAATTACTGGCTATAAATGCAGTGTTAAAATTTGATTCCTATAAACCAAGAAAAATAATAAATGAGTGTAATTTTTAAATATTGGTATTTAAATGAACTATAAATGTTTCAGAGAATATACCAATAACTAACTGCAAAATAGTTATATAAAATTATATATATATATACGTGAGGCCTGGTGCACAGCATTTGTGCACTGGATGCGGGGGGCGGGGGGATCCCTCAGTCCGGCTTGCATCCTCTCACAGTCTGGGACCCCTTGGGGGATGTCCGACTGCCAGCTTAGGGGTCCTTAGCGCTGCTGTGGAGGCAGGAGAGTCTCCCACCACTCCTGCTGTGCTTGCCAGCTGTGAGCCCAGCTTCTGGCTGAGCGCGCTTCGCCTGTGGGAGCACACTGACCACCAGGGGGCAGCTCCTGCATTAAGCATCTGCCCCCTGGTGGTCAGTGCGTGTCATAGCGACCGGTCATTCTGCCGTTTAGTTAATTTGTATATTAGCCTTTTATTATAGAGGTATTTTATTTTATTCAACATGTTATAATTAACACAGTATTCCTAAGTCTTTATTAGGGGAAGCCTCAGAGTTGCATTTAAGCCTAATTGATTAAGTCAGACCCATCCAATTATCCATGATAATCTCCCTTCCTTAAAATCAACTGATTAAGGGCTCTCATTCTTAAAAGGGTTGGTGAAACACTTTCTCTTCAAACCAGGCCTATATCTTTTGCCTTCCTCTGCACTTATATGACCCATATAGACCCAGCTTCCTTCTACATACAACTCAGGGTCCAGGGAATATGTGATTTTTGGACTGGTGCTAAATAAGCTGGGTGACAAGAGCTCAGAATGTATATTCAAATGCTGTCCCTAAGAAAAACACATCTCAGAATTCTCTGCTCAAAAGTAGGGAGCATGAGGACTCTGGGGCAGTTAATTTGGCCATCTTTCCCAAATGAGCTCATAGGAAGGAGAATTTCCTACATTCTGATGTCATTTCTTCTTCTTAACTTGGCCCTTCATCCTTTCTCTCACCCCAAGCACTTATTTCTTTTGTCCTTCTCATGGCAATGTGAAATGCAGTAATATAATGGCACTGAAATTCAGTGGAATTTCAGAAGGCATGGAACATTTGAGACCCCATCTTATAACACCCCGGGGAAAGATGGCACCAATGGGCCTCGCTGTCTCCTTTAAACACAACAGTCTGCTTCAGATTTGAAACAGTAGTTTGCCATCCTAGAAGCCCGTCTCCGTGACACTTGCCAAAGTGAATGAATCAAAATTTGGCAGCTCCTTGGTTTAAAGTCCTCCAAAGCCGAATCTCTACCAGGGAGGCAGTGGGAGGTGGGAACTTTGGTAATTTACCTCCCGTGCTTTACTGAACACCCTGAGAAAATGTTGCATTTTGTTTGTTTGTTTTTGCCTTTGCTTTGCTTTTGTGTTTTAAGAGAATGGGGAGAAATATTTTCTCAGCTTCCCTGATTGGTTCTCACATCTTCCTTTCTAATTTGTAGTTGTTCTTTTTAGTGCTGTATTTGACCAATTTTATAAAATACTGTGATCAAGAATTCAATTAACATCAACTTTTTGTAGTTAAGAATTGTTTTAATTTTATTTTATTTTTTAAAGTATTACAAATAGTAGTACATATGTCTCCTTTTTTACCCATTGATATTCAGTGGTTTTAATTGAATTTGTGAATTCCCACTCATTTTAAATGTCCAAAGTGCCTCCCCCATGGAAGACAGGTAGTTTATTTTATTCAACATGTTATAACTGACACAATATTCCTAAGACTTTATTAGGGGAAGCCTCAGAGTTGCATTTAAGCCTAATTGATTAAGTCAGACCCATCCAATTATCCAGGATAATCTCCCTTCCTTAAAGTCAACTGATTAAGGGCTTTAATTATGTCTGCAAAATCTCCTCCCAGCAATACTTATATTAGCGTTTGATTGAATAACTGGGGGCTCTAGCTCAACCACGTGGACACGTCCAAAGAGCTGTCACAATTATAATTCTCAATTACTATTTCACTCTCTTCTAGCTCTTTTTTTTTTCTTTTGTTTTCCTTCCCTCCTTCTCTTCTTATCTCTTTTCCTTTATTCTTCCCATGGAGTCATTGTGTCCACACATTCTTCTGCTTCTCCTCCTTTCTGAACAGATGGTGGGTTTCACAGTCTGGCCCTCTGATAGTCTCATTGGATCCCGCATCCAGGACTGGCCAATGAAGTATCAGAATATCACTGGTGAGAAATCACCACACTATGATGGACACAAACTATGGCTTATAGAGGTTACAATCCAGGTGGGAAGATAAGCTATAAACCCTTGAATTATGAACTGATTAAGTCTAATTAATTCATAATAAATTCCAGAAGAATAGAGTATAGAGAAAGGAGATATCCGGGGGAGTCCAAATACAGGTGCAACTTAGCGGGTAATGGGTGGAAACACAGGCACTATGAAACATCTTGTTTCCATTCTTTTTATTATTTTTTAAAAATTTAATATGTTTATATATTCACATTTTCTGTGTCCCTAGTTGGCTCCAGATATGATTCTAAGACCCTTGACCTCCCAGAGGTTATGAAATAAAAAAATACTTATATAATTATATATTGTGATAAGTATTAAATATCAGGTTGCTGGGGTGGTGAAAACTCTTCCAGCCTATTTTAGATGAAAGGTTCAGAAAAGACCTCCTGAAAAGATGGCACAAAGCTATAACCTGAGTAAGGCAAAGAAGTCTGCTATAAGAAGAGGCAAGGGAGAAAGCATACACAAAGGCCATAAAATGGAAAATTTTTGATATCTGGAAAGCCAGTACAACTGAAATATAGGAAGTAAAGACTGGTATGAGAGAGCCCTAGCCAGTTTGGCTCAGTGGATAGAGCGTCAGCCTGCAGTCTGAAAGGTCCTGGGTTCGATTCCGGTCAAGGGCACCTGCCTGGGTTGCGGGATCGATCCCCAGTAGGGGGCATGCAGGAGGCAGCTGTTCAATGATTCTTTCATCATTGATGTTTCCATCTCTCTCTCTCTCTCTCTCCTTTCTTCTCTGAAATCAATAAAATATATATTTAAACAAACAAACAAAAAAAGACTGATATGAGAGAGATGGGAAACAGAGGTTACTACCAGATTTATTTGGAATTGTGTAGGCCACAGAAGCCAAGATAAACTCACTTATTTTAATTTTTTTATTGATTGATTTTGAAGGGAGGGAGGGAAGGGCAGAGAGAGAGAGAGAGAGACAGAGAGAGAGACAGAGAGAGAGACAGAGAGAGAGAATGTGTGTGTGTATGACAGAGAGTGGGGGGGTGGGGAGGAGAGAAACACCGATCCATTGTTCCACTTATTTGTGCATTCATTGGTTGTTTTTTTGTATGTGCCCTGATCAGGGATTGAACCTGCGACCTTGGCATATATGGACAACTCTCTAACCAACTGAGCTACTGGGCCAGGGCCTAAAGACACTTATTTTTACATGTTAAAGGAACCTGGGTGACCTGATGTAAGATGGTTCTGTCTCTGCACCTCAATTTCCACTTATTTAAAATGGAAATACTTCCCAAAGTCATTATAAGACTTAAATAAAACAAGGCAATGTAAAAATATTAGCATAATCCTGAGCCATTCAAAACATAAAACCCTTAAAAACCTTAATATGAGTATCTCATTGTTTTCCTTAGTAAACATGGTCTTTTATAATTCCAGGGTAACTTAAAAGAGAAAGTTGACTTAGTTTGTGTGAAAAAATCTTAGGTTGTTTTTGTGTGTATGTGGGTATGGTAGGGGGGAGGTATTACTTTTGGTAGTTGGGTAATATCCCATGCTGTCACCTACTCAAGAGAGAAAACATGTTGGAAATACTTTATCATTAAAATATTACTGTATTTTAGCTACTCCTTTTTAGTCACTGTGGCACTAAATCCAAGGAAGTACACACATACACTGAGGTTTTCATGTCCTTTATCTCAACTAACATTCAGTGATTTATAAGATCCAATAGTTTCCCCATTATTGTTTGTAAGGCAAGTTACCTAAATTTTATGGGTGACTGAGGTTCATTGATCAAAGATGGGAAAGAGGTAGAAGGGGTGTAGAATGAAAGCGGTATTCTAAATTACTTTGGGCAACAGATAAAAAGGGAGAAAAGAAAAACACTATAAAACATATGACCATTTACAATTTTTAAAGATATTGTGGTTTACAAAAAAATATTAGAGAATGGAAGCAGACATACTTGCAAATTTTCTGTTTCTCAGAGTTCATTTCTTATTGTATTTTACTACATCTCCACAGAATACCATTATTATTTTTCAATAAGCCTTCGCTTCAAATCCACTGTGGAATTTGGCAACTGACATTTAAACCCTCTCAGCCCTAGTTTCATTATATGTAAAATGAGAAAGTTGGATGAAATGATCTCTAATGTCATAAAAAATTAGGACTCTCATTTCTTTAGTTCCCAGAGAGATATGTTAGGCTGCAGTTTAATTTGCAAAGTAATTTGACAGCCAATTCTCTTTGGTGACATCTTATTGTTGGGAGAGTTAAAATAAAGATGGTAATCTTAAATCATGGCTTAAAAAGCCAAGATTCTACATTATAAAATGCAATGATTTCTTCTCCTTCTCCTCCTCAGTTTCTTCCTCTTCCTCTTTTTTCCTTCCATCACATAGACAAAATTCTGATGTGAAACTGTATCTTTTGGAAATGTATACTCTAAATCCAACAGCAGGACACATTATACTGTCTTTAATATATGAATGCAGATCTAGGTCAGGCTTTATTTATGACACGAAGTATCTGACTGGTCTACCAAAAAATGACTGTCATCAATTTCACTTTCCTCACTATGCACAGCTCAGCTCAAATATAAGTTTCTACCTAAAGCCTTTTATCATAACCCTGATACCTAATCTTGCTAGATTCTCCTTTAGGGGATTCCAATAATAAAGGTAAAGATCATGTATATCTTAATCACCACTATGTCACCCTAATATAATTTCAAAAAAAAAGTAGTTTCTCAATCAGTATTTGAATGAGCAAATATTTTATAAATGAACTGAATGCACTGAAAGTTCTATAGCATAATGCCCCAAATATAACTGCATTTAAAAATATTTGTAGAAATGAAAATGGATATAACTAGTAATAATAATATTAGATTATAGAGCCAGGAGGATACAAGGTGAAATCTTGTTTTTGATACTTCTGCCTATGCTATTGCCTCCTCTCCAGTTGTTTCCCTTCAGTTCAATATTTCTTAAGAAATACATCAAATGTTCTTTGCCCAAATGCCAAGCCTTATATGGACTATTGATTTTACTCTATTTTGGATCCTCATAGCATATTATTTATACTTGAAGGATTCTTCTTAGCATATTATAGATAGTATGTAAACTTTTCTAGTGCATTTAAGTATATTTTTACAAATATTGTCTATTATTCTTTTTTTTAGTCTTACTGACATATATTGTCAGAATCTAGGGAAAGCTCAAATACATAACCAGTTTCTAATAAATATCTTTTGAAAAAATGACTAAATAAACCATTTTTGTACTTCTCTAGTACCTACTCTACTTTCAGATGCAAATTTTCTTAGTTACATTTGACTTCTTCATATCCTTTTAAATTTGGAAAATTTGTAAAAAATTTGGGGAATTAAGTTGAAAATAATTTTTATTGTCAATTTCTCAAGGATATATCTTAAATAACTTAAATGTTATTTCTGTTGCCTTCCTTAGCCTCTAACACTTGGAATTTGGAAAGATAGACCATAATTCAGATATTGGGACTAAGCAAGAGAGAATCTTGGAATATAAAATCCTAGTCACTTGGTGATAGGCAGTGGGTGAGTGGAGGATCAATTGGGTTTATAGTTTATCTTTGAGTATTGATATTCCATCCAGAACCATTGTGCTAATTACTGTATTATATTTATTAGGATAATTCAGCCTTATATAATTAAACACACACACACATACACACACACACACACACACACACACACTTTGTGTGTGTATATATAATTTTATTTTATTCTTTATTTTCCCTCCAGATGAGTGCCTTAGATTCAGAGGCATGGGAAAAGCTGAGACACAGCCCACTCTTTCTTTTTCATCACACATCTTATGTGTACATGCACACTGCTTTTCTGAGTGTAGCTCAGTTGTTTGCCTGGGTCTTTTTGTCTTTAAAAATATAGATAATAGTATTAGGAACAACCAGTTCAAAATATTATGAAGCCTAAATCTCACCCAAAAGTACCTATGAATTTAACGGAGGAAAAAAATTGTTAACTTGGTTATCACCTGGTTTCTATTTACAAGTGCTAAATCAACCTCTCAAAAAACTCCCAAGTTCCCTAAAGAGTAGGATAGTTTAACATCACAGCAACACAAAAACACAAATAAATGTTACTTGTGCATTATTCTTCAAAGTACCTTCAACCAAAGAAAAATTTTCAAAGATGATTTGTGAAAGCCTCTTCCTAATCTTTCTTCTTTTTCTTCTGCTTATTCTTTTCAATTTTCTTTTCTCTTTTCAACAGTTTTGTTGAAGTATAATTGTTTTACAGTAATTGCATATATTTAATGTATACGGGGATGGACATGTGAAAACACCCATAATACCATCACCAAAATCAAGGTATTAGACAAGACTAATATTTTCCAATGTTTTGTGTCTGTTTATGTGTGTGTGTGTGTGTGTGTGTGTGTGTGTGTGTGACAACACTTAACATGAGATCTCTTAACAAATATTGAATGCATAATACTGTTTTGTTAACTATATAAGCTATATGTTGTACAGCAGATCTCTAGGATGTATTTACCTTGTATAACTGAAACTCTTCCCATTGAATAACGACTCCCCATTTCCCCAACCTCCAGTCTTTGGAAACCACTATTGTGTTCTTCTTCTTTTATTCAAAACCATCAAGGAGGCAACAAAAAAAAACCTCTCCTTTTTCTCAGGGCCCATCTCCCTTAGAAAGTAAAGGTATTGACAATGATTTTTTCCAATTGTACTATGTGCCTATCACTCACCTGTAAAATAGGGACAATGGTATTTACAAGTACTGCTTGTATTTGATATAAATCAGGTGTGATCATCTATAATAATAAAAGCATTATATGCTAATTAGACTGGACAGCCAAACAACCTTCCAGACGTCCTTCTGAACGAAGCCTCAGCAGCAGGGTCCGAGGCAGAGGGGTTAGGGGCGATCAGGCAGGCAGGCGGGCCAGCAGTTAGAAGCCAGCAGTCCCAGATTGTGAGAGGGTGCAGGCTGTGCTGAAGGACTCCCTCCCCCCATGCACAAATTTCATGCAGTGGGCCTCTAATTTATAATAATAAAAGCATAATATGCTAATTAGACTGGACTACCTTCCCACCTTCTGGATAAAGCTGGGGCTGCAAGGGAAGCCCGGGTCCCGGGTTCTGACAGCCGGAGGAAGGAAGGCCTACTCTTGCACAAATTTTGTGCATCGGGCCTCTAGTGTGTATAAAACACTAAAATGATTCTGACTCTGACTGAACCACCTCGGAGATTTTTCTCCTCTAAAATAGATTTCAGAAAACTTTAGACTACAGCCCTCAGATCTTAAGCATAATTTCCAGGAGCTTTTACCTCCCAGGTCAGGTATGGGTGGTTATTTATGAGCCCTGTTTCATGACATTTCTTCTACAGCTGCAAAGGGAAGAGGGGACCCCTGGTTTCCCATAACCTGCATGTTTACTGATGGGCAGTTAGTGTTTCACGGCCTCATCATCATTTCTACGATTGGCTCCAAAAGTCTTTGGGGAAGTTCTCGCCTGAAAGATGCTATACAATTATAAGCTTCAAATCCACATTCTTCTCTGTCTGTTAAAATCTGCAATCTGCGGTCGCATCGGGTTACCTACCCTCCAGGGAAGGTAAATCACAATGCGGATGTGCCCGTATTCAGGCAGAGTGTGTACTTTCTAGTGGGCTAATTCATGCTCACTGTAGCTGAAAGGATGCCCGCTCCAGACAGCTTCCTCCTCTCCGAGGCCCTCAGGCTGGGAAGCCAGCTTAACGTTTTGTTTTCTTTGTCTACGCAAAATGAAAGCTTGCTAACTTAGATCAGACTGTGACAACTCTATTTCTGAAAGGATCTATTCATTACTCACTGAGCCAGTGTTAATTTGGGAATTTCCCAGGAGGTGGGAAAAAAAAAGAAAAAAAGGAATGACTCTTTTATTTTCCTATACTGCCTGGGATCTGGCACTCACTAGATATGTGACAGTGGTGAAGTCACTGAACCTTTGGGGGCCCCAATGTCCTCCTCATCGTTTTTAAATGAGAGCAAAATCACCCACTGAACAAATGTGGCACAACTGGAAACATCTATGAAATGCACTAAAGTACAGAAATGCACAGTGTAGTTTTGCTTACCAGAGTTTCTAAGATAGCAACAGTATGTTTCTATAGATTAAACCAGCAGATTTGAAAACAAACAAACAAACAAACAAACAAAAAACCCCAGCGTGCTTGAGAACAAATTAAGCCTCAGACTCTGAAGTTTTTTTTTTAATTCAAAAAATTTAAGTTGTGTATCTACTTCAATTAAGAACACAATATGTATCACTCCTTGATTCCTACTTTAATTTTATTTTCCCCAAAGCTATTCTCATTATTTTCTTTTACTTATAAATGCATGAGTGATAGTAACAATTAGATGCTATAAACAAACAAAAATTTTAATAAGCCAAAATGTCCAATGTTGTCAAAAACAAACAAACCAGTATTTTGAAATGATAGCTGTTAGGAGTAAATACTGACATAATCGGCCAGCAAGCAAATTTGGCCATATGGATTGATATTCTTGCAGAGTTTATATTCTTTGATGTAGCAATTTTACTTTTAGGACATCATTCAACAGCCAAAACTGAAGGAAGTTAAAAAGATTTAGCATTGAGGAGAGTGATCATAGCAATGAACCTTTTTACTTTGTTAGGTATAAGGTAATAAGATAATTAGACCAGAGGCTTAATGTCTCATATTTCATTCCTCTATCTTCCTGATTGTTTAAAATACACAAAGAGAGAGGAGAGAGGAGAGAGGAGAGAGGAGAGAGGAGAGAGGAGAGAGGAGAGAGGAGAGAGGAGAGAGGAGAGAGGAGAGAGAGAGAGAGAGAGAGAGAGAGAGAGAGAGAGAGAGAGAGAGAGAGACTATAAAAATGTTAAAATTTTAAGACTGGTTAAGTAATGCTGTGGCATATAAAACAGCCAATACTCATTATTGTAACAAATATTTGTAAAGGAGAAAATAGCAGGTGAACTTGAAACTTCTTGGATGGTCAAGGGGAAACCTAGGAATTATGAGAAAGTGATTCTAGTTATAATGAGAGAGCTGTATGAATTACCTTTGAAGTGTGTATATCAGTGTTTGTGTGTGTGTGTGTGTGTGTGTGTGTGTGTGTGTGTGTGTGTGTGTAGGTGGGGGAGATGGGGAAAATGTTTTCTGGATCAGAGTTATTTTGCAAGAAAAATATGATTGGATTGTGTTCAGTAGATGAAATGAACTGCATCACAGGAGATAGGTACATTATACAATGTAATAAATTCTAATGGTATAAGGTATATAATTTCCAAACCTTATGAAAATGCAAAACCCTTCTTAGAGTAGAAACTCCCCACTGACTCTCCCCAAATAGATGGGACAATAGACTCAGACTGACCCCATTCCCTCCACAATCCAGCAGAAACTGGGCAGTAGAAGGCATTGACTTTCAGAGAATTCTTACAGCTTTTGAAATTGAAAACCTGAAAAATGGATAGTAAATAGGGAACTGGAAGTTTATATTTTGTGGAAGATGTGGAGCATCCCAGAAGAGAGTGTAATATAAAGATACCGCATGAGAAAGGAAATATTATGAGAGGATTGTTAGCCACGATGAGTGAAGGGAGACAAAGGCCAAGGCAGCATCCATGCGGACCTTTCTCTTCTAAGTGTTTAGGCAGTGATCCTTTTTACTTTGTTAGGTATAAGGTAATAAGATAATTAGATCAGAGGCTTACTGTCTTATTTCCTTCCCCTATCCTCCTGCACCCTCCAGAAAAGATTACTTAAACCATCATCAGTATCCTATGTAAGTCTGGTTCAGAGACGGTAAAGAAAACAATATTCAGAGCTGACAAGTGGTTACCACACACACCTTCCTCCAGGGTTCCACAGTGGACATCAGTAACAGTCTCATTGTCAACCAATATATTTATAACTGATATTTCTAATTGATAATAGGGGTGATTTCATTATTGCTGATTCTCATTTTCTTTTTCTATTGTGTTTTTTTGCCTAAATTTTCTCTTTGGGGTAATGTTCCCGTTAAGGCTTTGAGATTAAAACAAAAACAAAAACCAATAACAATGTAGGAGAGAAGTCAGTGTTCTGAGTGACAATCAAGAGTGAGGCCAGCAACAGGGACGGAACAGTGGGCCCTGCATGAGCCTGCTGATATTGGTGGTGACAGTATGTTTAAAGTGGCTGCATCAACAAGATGTGTGCACGAGCTAGGATTTTAGGGTGGAAATGATATTCTTCAAGTTTTAAAAGAGTAAACTTCTTGGTGAAATCTTTATCACAGGCTAGTGTTCTGATATCCCTTCTGTGGGGCATATTTGGTCTCCTACAGCATCCAAAAAATAATCATTTGGAACTTGTGTAGTGGATGCTTCTGCCAACTACCAGCACTGCAGGAAATAGCCAAGACTTTTTGTCTGAGTTTTGAAGCGGAAAATTCGAGGCCTGAGGAGAAATATTACCAGCTCTCCATGTGCACAGACCATTTTGCCCAAACTTCGCAATCCACTTGGTGTCACGAGGATGCCCTGAGTCTGACAACCTGGTTGATTTACCTAGATCATACCCAGGGAAAGGTTCCCATTCCATTTGTCCCAAGCCCCTGGCTGGTTTGGATTAATGCTGCCCACTTCTTTCTTCCTAGGGATTAATGGTGTGTGTGTGTGTGTGTGTGTGTGTGTGTGTGTGTGGCAAAGGGGAGAGTAGGTTACTTAGAAGCAGTCAGTCTTAGGCCCAGTCACAACCTTCTCCTCTATTTTATTCCAACTTAAAAAATACAATACAGCCCTGGTCAGTATGGCTCATTTGGTTGGGCGTCGTTCCATACACCAAAAGGTCACCAGTTCAATTCCCAGGCAGGGCACATGTTGTGGGCTTGGATCTCCATTGGGGGGTGGGGGCGTGCTGGAGGCAGCTGATCTATGTTTCTCTCTCGAAAATATTTCTCTTTCTCCTTCCCCCTTCCTCTCTCTCTCTCTAAAATAAACAAAAACATATTTTTAAAAAATACAATGCAATATACAGGTGGAGAGAAAAAAGAAGAGGGTCAGAAAGAGGGAGAGGACCCTGACCAGTTTGGCTCAGTGGATAGAGAGTCAGCCTGCGGACTCAAGGGTCCCAGGTTCGATTCCGGTCAAGGGCATGTACCTTGGTTGCAGGCACATCCCCAGTAGGGAGTGTGCAGGAGGCAGCTAATCAGTGTTTCTCTCTCATCAATGTTTCTAACTCTCTATCCCTCTCCCTTCCTCTCTGTAAAAATATCAATAAGATATATATTAAAAAAAAAAAAGATGACCAAAAAAAAAAAAAAGAAAGAGGGAGAGGGAGAGAGAAAATTGTACATTGGAAACCTATATAATTTTTAACCCATGTCACCCCATTAAACTTAATAATATATGTATAAAAGACACCTGTCCTAGTGAAGATGCTAACGTTTATGTTGTCTCTGCTTCTTCCCCAGGATTTGTAGAATTATGAGGGGGAAAGGGGAGTGAGATGGGCTGCTTGCATGAGGAAAAGAGAAAACTCTTTAAGTTGATTTTCCTATTCCTTGGGAAGACAATAAGAATATGGCTATATATCCCATGTGAAATAGAAATCACCCATAGTACTGCACTATCTATATCCAAAGATCATAGACCAATGAGCCGATTTTTAAATATATTTTTTGGAATGAACACTTCACTAATTCTAGTGTTTGGATATTTGATTTTCAAAATAATTTTTAAGCTTGCCTTATGTCTTTACCTTTCTAGGCCTCTTATTTATTTTCTGCTATGTGAATGTATTTAAAAACTTGTGATAGGGTTGTTTTAAGAAATAAGTGAAATAATCTTTGTTAGCTCCTCTACAGAAGCTCTTGATTATAACTTCGTTAGAGTTCTCTTTATTCCTGGGGAATTTTCTCCTGAGCCCCAGATGGGCCTGAAGCATGCTCTTTCAGAAAGGACCATGATTCTTAATGTTCTTGATCAAAAACACATGTCATGTGGCATGTATGATCCCTTCCATGCTCTATCTTTTTTGTTGTTTCTTTCTTCTGGTTAGATTAGAAGCTCTTTGAGAATTGGGATTTGTTGTTGTTGTTTTAATCCTGGCACATGGTAGACACACAGTAAAAATATGTTCCATAAGTAGATAAAAAGATGCATTTGGTCACAATGTGATAAGTACAATGTAATGAATGTGGGTAGAACATGGTCCCTGAACTCAGGGGAGGAATAATAAACTTAGCATAGAAGAGTCCGAGCAGGCTTGTATTTCTTTGTGTTCCGTTTACTCTAGGATTCAATCATCCTGTGATTACAAAGTGTCCCCCTTTCCCAAGGACTCATAGTGGAGGAGCTGGGAAAGCCTTCAGAGTAGACATGGTCCTACTGTTCCACAGGGCTATTTTCAGTATCCAGGAAGCAGCATGAGCTCACCTTCTGGTTGGAAAAAGCTGCCTCAACGATAAGAGAGGAGCCATGATTCCAGATAAGCATGGGGGACAGTCTATGAATGGATCAAAAGAGAAACACAGACACTAAAATAAAGAAAGAAATGGGGAAGTAGAGAAGACAGTAGTGAAGGACAGAAGGACATATATCTTATTGTTCTTGTTAGAAAGAAAAGTTTGAACTATGCACATACATCAATTACACACACGCAGATCATTGAGGTCAAAAGGAAGAAAACTCTCTTGAGCATTTCATTCTAAAAGGCCTAGGCAATGCAGTGTTCTTAATGGAGATATGTTAGGCAATCTTACTTTGTGAATTTTTGGCTAGAAAGAGGATTCTACTGGATCAAGCATGATACTTAGAACAAACGTTCCCATTATGCTGTTGACTGGCCTGAAAGCTTAGATAAATCACTTAGGCTCAACTCTAGCATGAAGGCCTGTGAGAAAAATAAAAATGAGATAGCAGATATCAATAATATATTCTTTAAAACACCATAGAAATTAAACTAGTATTGCTTTCCAAACTGAGTGTCATACAAAGGAAGCATAAAATAGGTAGATATAGATGGGAAGAACATTATTTTCAACATGCTCTTATGGTAACGTGCCTCTGAAAAATAAATCCAAGTATATCAAATTTTAGGGTTTGAGCCAGAATTAGAGTACAGAGCACATATGTATCTAGCAGAATTAGTTCCTTTGGAAATGATTAACAAATAGAAATATACAATATAGGTCAAACTCCCATTGCTTTATAAGCAGGGGCTGTACAATTGCCAGCATATTCTTTATTGTTTTATTCAGAATTGATTGCAGTAAATTAGCCAGGAAGCCTTATCATATCGCAGTAATTTTTGCCAAAATAACCAAACTCCTGAATCAGCAAGAAAATTTTTTTTTTTTTAAATCATGCACTTTATTTGAAGAGAAAAAAAAAGTGTACATGTGTGTTATAAGGTAGGCTGTCAGGAAATTCTTTAATTTTAATAAAACTAGCCTAGTGAATACAAATTTTAAAAAAAAAACCTTATTCTGAAGCCAGAATCTTGCACATTAAGGTTACTGATCAGAAAATTGAGCCATGAGCACCTCAGGATTCTAAACTAGGGAATGGATGAAATTGTTTATTATTCTCTAAGGCAGGAAAAATTAGCAAAGAGCTTAAACAGAAAATAGATTCTGGCAAACACTGTATTCAAAATTTAAGTTTACCAGTAATTTCCCATGATTTTCATTGTTTCAAATATTCTATTTACCATGTATGTTGATTATTTAAAATCTTTTTAATGTTAAGGAATTTCCCCCCCAACAATATATGTGATTATTTCTCAGGCTCTGGGAATGCGATAAATATGTTTTTAGTGAACAGGGACTTATAATTTGTTATAAAAAATACTTAAAGGGTGACTTTGGTGAGGATAGAACTGAATTTAAAAATACATTCTACTGAAATGGAACTCTATGGTGCATTTTAATTTAAAATATAAAGATAGCATGATATTATAAGTTTAACTATTAAGGCAAAAAAATACAACCTTAGAAATGAAAATCTCCTAATGATCTACACTGAAAAAGAAAAACTGAACACAATAATGTATATGGCAGAAAAATAAATTTAATCACATACAAGGCAAGTTAAGAATTAGGAAATTTATGAGGAGTTTCATTGCCCAAATGTAATATTGCTTCAAGATGACTGATGATTCAATTTAGAATACCAGTCATCCAAAGAATCTTCCAATATCAGGGACTGAGTCAGAGTTCCTTGAAGTCTGCCCTGGAATATATGTCCAAGATAGCTCCTCCATTCATGTCTGACACCTCAGTTGGGGTGAGCTGGAGCCAAGTCATGCCTCTCTCTCCACATGGCCTCTCCTTTGGCTAGCTTGGGTTTCTTCAGTGCATGGTAGCTTCAGCGTAGTCAGACTTCTTACATGATGGAAGTTTCCCTGAGAGAATGTGTTCTAAGAGATCCACATGTATGATGTACAGCATCATAGGACCTCGTCTCAGAAATCATGCCTCACCAACTCCGCTATATTCTATTTGTCAAAAGGAAATCAAAGGGCCAGTCCAGATTCAAAGGAAGGAGGCTACACATGGAGGTAAATGTATGAGGGATGGTTCATTGGGGAACATCTTCAGAGACTAGCTACTACACTGCCCATAGCACTTGATTTTATTAAGCTACTTCTTACAGATTAAACACCTCTTCTTTCATTTCATTTATAATGTTTTCAATTGAATTCAGAGACTTTCCACAAGTCTGTGGCTATAATACTTCATGTTGTAGATATTTAACTGTTGTTGGTTTCCTTTTTATTTTAGCGAGCACTCTTTGTTCATTGATTAACTTATTTATTAATCTCACAAACTTTTATGGGTACCTATTGTTCTAGTTTGAGGTTACAGAGATGAATATGCAAAGATATCTGCTTCCAGGGTATTCCTAGTACTGCAGAGGATTAACATGTTAATAAATAGAGTAATTATAAGATAAAAAATAATTTTGTTGACTATATTGACAGTGATATGTAAGAAGCAATTTGAGCAAAGGAATAAGGTTTCCAGATAATTGAACATACAATGTGACAGTGATATTTCAGGAGCTTGGATTCTGGAAAAGGGTAAATTAAGTGTCAACAAAATATTGAAAGGCTTTTACTGGGACCCTGCCCCGTTAATCTGAAATTCTCAGTAAAGTTACTTAACTAGTGAAAAGCCAAGTATGCTTTCTAATGGATGGAAGTGAAGGAGCCAAGTTTTTGTATCGCTGAACTGGGACTCAACCAACACACAAAGCAAGGAAGTAAGAACACTGAAGCTGAAAGAAGCATGAAGAAATGTGGAAGTCATGAGAAGACCCCCTTAGCTGCCTCAGAACCTAAAACTAAAGTTTGGGTTATTTTTACCAGATATTCAAGCATTAGAAGGACTCTTGGGAAGTCACCACAATATAATATCCTGGAAGATACTCCGAGTTGAGGGCAAACGGATAGTGGCTGAGACAATTTTGTCACCTATCGCAGGGGCACATCTGGCCTGCCCATCTTATATGCATTAACAATCTACAAAACAGTTCTAGTTCATGTCTTTTTTCTCAATAAAATATGCTATGTAATGTCATCAAACCAAATAAACCAAGTTGCTTCCAAGTCTGTCTATTCAAGTACTCCTGGGGCAAGGAGAACTGGGTTTATCTAATATCCTTATCTGTCCTTGTATGAGGACATCACACAGTTTGAAGAAAGACCACAGAAGAAAAAAAATGCTGATGAGAACTTTGGGGAAAAAAAAAAAAAAGCAAAACCAACACAGCATCTCTTAACCTACACAACAACAACAACAGAGGTGCAAATGCTCCCAGCTGGCATGGCTCAGTGGTTGAGATTCAACCTATGAACCAGGAGGTCATGGTTTGATTCCCAGTCAGGGCACATGTCCAGATTGTGAGCTCAAATCCCAGTGTAGGGGGGTGCAGGAGGCAGCCAATCAATGATTCTCTGTCATCATTGATGTTTCTATCTTACCCTCTCCCTTCCCCTCTGAAATCAATAAAAATATATTTTTTTAAAATAAAATAAAATAAAGGACTCAGGCAAATATAGCTAATTCTTCTAGTTTGGGATTTTCTAAAACTAAAAAATCCAAATAAAATGGTAAGCATTCTATTGGCAGTGTTAACATTATTTGTCCAGTCCCAATAGTCACTGAATTTACTTCTCTAGAATGAGAATTCCAGGAACATCATGATTATGTTATTTTTCTTACTGAAAAATATTTCTTTGGTGTGTGTGTGGAAGGGAGAAAGGTATACAGGTGCACAGGTACAGCAAGTCAACTATGCCTCTGGTATTTTGGGCCTGGACAGGACACTTGCTTTAATTTGGTTTTCCTATTTTGTCTGCAATCCTAGTACCATTCTCTCACAAGACCTAACTACTCAAATGTTATATACATATACATATACATATACATATACATATACATATACATATACATATACATATACATATACATATACGTGTATAGATTATGTAAATATAATAGATTATGTATATTATACATGCATATGTATATATGTGTGTGTATATATATGTGTGTATGTATGTAAACATGTACAATAATTTTTGGTATTTTCTATGTATATATTTTAAGACACATGGAGAATACTATGGTATACATTTCTCCCTTGTTTCCCACTCAGCTTTGCATTTTCAGATTATCACTGTATGTACATCTGGTATCTCCAGGCACTGCACATTTACCTACTAATGCAATCCCAGTTTGTTTCCAAGGCCTCACTATATAACTAATACCACAGTAAACATATTTATCTATTTCCCCTTAAAGACTTGTGTCTTGGAATCAGGAGTGTTATCACTGGGCTTCAGGGGTTATGGATATTGATTTACACAAAATTTTGCCAGGCTGCTTACAGATTTAATTGCTAAATTTTACCAGCAGTGCAAGAGATTACTTGTCTTTCCAGATCCCTGCCAATATGTGATGGTAGCCAGCATCTTAAATTTTGCCCTTTGGATATAGGAAAATTATATTTACCCTTATTTTTTACTGCTGCATCTGTTCCGCCCCAGCACAGAGCCTAGAATTTACTGGATGCTCATAAATGTATATAAAAAAATACATGCAACTGAAAGGTAAAGCACTTCAATCTGAAATAAATACTTCTTTAAAATATGAATTTAGTTGCTCAAAATTTTCAATACTCGAGAAAGTTACATTTTTCTAAGCCAGCTCTTGGAGTTCTCTGGCAGAAAGGTCCAGTTTAGCAGAGGTCAACTACCATTTGGATCCAATATTTTATATGCTGTTGACTTTAACATCTTAACATTTCTGCTGGGGATTTATTTTCAATAGTTATGGTTTAATAACAGATTTATTTGCATGTGTAGTAGACACCCTTTTTGGTTGTCTTCCTAATCCATGCCCTACTTTTCTGGGAAGTGACTCCTCTGATTCTCACAGAAACACAGCCATCCTGAAGGGTTGTTGGAGTAAGTGACATTGCCCCTCTGGCTATTGCTAATCAGACAAGGTGTGGACACGTAATCCAAGCAAATTATCTGTGATGGCCAGAGGTTTATACTCCGACGTCATACTTTGGACATCAAGGGAACTCACTAGCCAGCGAGTAATCCCAGAATTCCCCTTCTCTCAGTAGTTGATAGAAACTAACAGAGAGAAGAGTGTTAGAGGCTACCTCAGTGGGGCATGGGTCTCATGGTGAACATTTTTAATCTTCCAGTTAGGAAAGAGAAACCACTACTGAGCACGCGCGACAGTATTAGTATGGCAAGACTAAGTGTTTCTTGTGTTGCTGAGAGCGGTCCCAGAGAATACATGTAGTGCTCTTTTCTTCTGAGACTAACTTTGCATAGCTGTGTTCATAACAATTACCACTCATTAGAGTCTAAATTTCATACTCCTAATTATGCTGAATGTTAAAAATTCTCACCTATGACACTGTTAATAGGGCATGCTAATCAGTGTCTACTAATTTAGCCAGTAGTCAGAGGATCATCCACCAGGAGAGTCATTGATGGCTAGGTGTGAACTTGGGAAAGCTGGCTTGAAAGGATTTTAGCTCAGAGTTTTCTCCAGATGAATTAAATTAATTAAATTCTGCCCTAGGAGTTTAAAATCTAGACATCCAGTTTTAATTAGTCTCCATGGTACTGTGACTTTGGTGAAAGACATGAATTAAGGATCTACAGGGTGTCCAAGTTCAGCAAAGCACATGGAAAAGAGAAAACTAGATTTATAGAAAGAGAGCCTCTATACATTCATGGGCAATGGCAAATGTCTTGGCCAGTTTGTCAAGCGGCCTAGAAGAATTGGAAGATCAGGAGCAAGGGTGTCTACAGAAGAGGTATTTGGAGAAATATTGTGTGGAGGTCTTTGTATCCCAACTTAATGCCACCAAAAAGCAAGTACTATTAAACAGAAATGACCAAGTAGATATAATTAATGAATCTGTTGTTGACTAAACCTGTCATCCTCTGTCATCAGCCACTCTAGTGCTGGCATAATGGGAATAAGAAAGTAGTAGCTAGCTATTTAGGCAGGGATGGATGTTATGCATAAGCTCCCACTCACAAGAGGTTGTTCTAGCTGCTGTTCCTTTCAAATGTCCAATCTGTCAGCAGCAGAGACCTATGCAAACTCTCCAATACACTATTCCTTCAGGACACCAATTCCCCATTGAGGCCAAGATGACTACATTGGATCTCTTCCACTATGGAAAGAGCAATGATTCATTTCATTGGCTGAAGTAAGCACATACTTTGGATAGCAAGTTGCATTTACTACCTTTAGTTTACCGTCATACCCTCAGAGCTTTTACTAACATTATTTCAGGCATGCACAGTCTTTGAACCACCAATATAGGATCCCATAAACTATGGTAACTGTGCCCCCAACATATACAATGCATAAGCCTATAAACTAAGGTGTGAATGTAAAAATGGACCCGTTTTTCATTCTTCAGATGATATACTTAAAGAATCATTTAGGATTTCCATACCCACCACTGTGGCTATCTGGGTTTGGAGGTCTTGGTTCCTAAAGTAGGAATGTTTCTATTAAGCGAAACAGCAAAAATCCTATTTTAATTTAAACTATTGCTGCTGCCTGGTTGTTAGGGGGCTCTTTGGCCTAAAAGAATAGTACACAAGAGAAGTCACCACCTAGCAAGGATGTTTGACATAGAAATGATCCACTTCAGTGTCTCTTGTCACACCCCTGGCCAGTTTTTATGGCAACTGAAAGAGACCAGTAGTTACAGCCTGGGAATGACATGGTGACCCTTCAGGGTCACATCACTAGGTAAGCCACCCTGACCTGTAGAGGTACTAGTTGAGGGAAAGATGAATCTATAATTGATGGAAGAGGAAAGAGATAATGAGCATCACGGTACCAGCCTCTGTGGACAAGGACAGTAAAGATGAGTTGTAGTTGACCCTACTAACCTAATACGTTATCCCCATCAAGAGACCTGCCAGCATCCTGGAGGAGCACTGTGGCTCTAGATGGTGCAAAGAGTAGGATATAGCAGACGCTGTGCCACATTTCCCAGCTCCAGCGTGCAGCATGAAAGGACCTGTCCCCCAGATGCTGGGAGGGCAGCTGATTGACAATCCTAATTTGTTAACTCTGGAAGTTGCCCTGGCTTGAAAGACCCACCTCGTCAAGGTCCCATCTACTTCCCAGAGGCAGCCCACATGTCATGAAGGCTGGATGTAGGAATTTAAACACCCTCACCCCAACTTGGGGGATTAGCAATAAAAATTCTATCATCAGAGCTCTCTGGGGGCTTGGCTGAGGTCTTCAGTGTGACTGCAACATTGCTCAGCCTCTCCTCCTGCCCAATGTATGCTACCTTCCTTTTCCAAGATTTAATTAATCATTGAGCACTCTAATAAAATTCCTGCATGCTAATCTCAGTCTGTATCCCCAGGAACCATGTCTGCAATAATAGCCATCCATCCATCCATTCATCCATCCATCCATCCATCCATCCATCCATCCATCCATCCATCCATCCATCAATCAAGTAAACAAACATATAAGTAATTAAATCTTTAAGTGCTTTTTAAAAATATGTCAAAATCTCCCATCTGCTGGAGAATGCCCACTTTGACATACTCATATCAAAATATCTGCTATTTCAAAAAATGTATATGAAAATGTTATAGAGTTTTCCTCTATAAAATATCAATTATTGATATCTATGTAAAATAGAAAAGGAAGGGTAGGAGAAGAAATGAAAATTTATTGAAATGTGTGCTAATTATACTCTAGGACAGTGATGGCAAACCTATGACACACGTGTCAGAGGTGACACGTGAACTCATTTTTTTGGTTGATTTTTCTTTGTTAAATGGTATTTAAATATATAAAATAAATATCAAAAATATAAATCTTTGTTTTACTATGGTTGCAAATATCAAAAAATTTCCATATGTGACAGGGCACCAGAGTTAAGTTAGGGTTTTTCAAAATGCTGACACGCCGAGCTGAAAAGGTTCGCCATCACTGCTCTAGGGGATATATTATCTCATACAAGCTCCATAACAGTTGCACGAAGTAGATATTGAATGTGTGTATTTCTTTCCCCATCTGTCTCAAAGGCAAAAAAAGCTTCTTAAGTTTCAGACCTATAACTTATGTGGGCTCTTTCCAAGATTCTTACAGTGGCCATAACACTGTGTGCTTGGTTGTATATGTAAATTTTTGAAAGTATGGAGTTTAAAATTAGTTTTCTAAAAGAGGGATCCACAGATTATACAAATTTCAGATCCCGCAAAACCTGGATCTGCCTTTGGTGCTGTTTATGGCATTGGATTCTTTCATGTTGGCCCTGTGCTCAGTGCAAATTGGGCACTGGCTTTCAGTGAGAGCCAGCATTAATTTTAATTCATTGATTTTTCCTGTAATTTGATCAAAGTTTTGGATGAAAGCTTAGTTTCTTTCATTGGGATCAGATGACTATTCCTCTAGGAGTTTCATTATTTTTCAGGATAGAAATACTGGGGCTCTTCATTATCAAGATTGCTAGGTTTTCAGCCTAAATTGTTTTAACCTCATCACCATGCTAAAGCACGATGGTAGAATGTGAAGCAAATTAGCCAGTCCACCAAAGAAATGCTCCCAATAACTTTTCTCTAGCCTTCGGGGTGTGAGGGAAAGACTGGAAAGTGATTCTCTGAGCATTGCTCTTACCCCATATAAGAAACCATAGCTTTCATCTGGATCTCTCTTCCAATACTGTTTGCTTTTGGAGTCTTTATTTTCTGGTCCAAGTATTCCCCCCATCACTTATCACTAGGAAATGTCGTCATTTTCACTTAAAGATACCATATTGATTATAACAGTAGTGATGAAAGTGATTTGAAATTTATGAGTATCAAATAGATGGATTTTTTTAATATGTCATCAAAATTAATTACTCACATCATCTTCTTTTAAAGCATCTATACAGTGGGCCCAGCTTCCTTCTATTGATCAAGACATGATGATGACTATAGTGAAGAATATTGTTGAATTTGTAAAATAAAACTTTATTTTCTGTTAAAATTATCATTCATCTGTGACTGTCCAGGTTTTGAACACATGATATAAAATAGCTGGTCTGACAAAATAGGTTATTGTTTTATGTGATTATTTTAAAATCATATGAATATAACTTGTTTAAAAGCCTTTCTTTGCCTGGACAGTGTGGTTCAGTGGTTGAGCACCGACCTATGAACCAGAAGGTAATGGATCAATTCCTGGGTAGAGCACATGCCCAGGCTGTGGGCTCCACCTTCCGATAGGGGCATGCAAAAGGCAGCAGATCAATGATTCTCTCTCATCATTGATGTTTCTCTTTCTCACTCCCTCTCCCTTCCTCTCTGAAATCAATAAAAAAATTTTCTTTCTTTTTTGGGGAAATTTGGGTGAATACTATCTTCTGAGTCCTTTATTTTATTTTATTTTATTTTTTAAAATATATTTTTATTGATTTCAGAGAGGAAGGGAGAGGGAGAGAGAGATGGAAACATCAATGATGAGAGAGAATCATTGATCAGTTGCCTCTTGCACGTCCCCTACTGGGGATGGAGCCCACAACCCAGGCATGTGCCCCTGACAGGAATTGAACCTGGGACCCTTCAGTCTACAGGGCGATGCTCCATCCACTAAGCCAAACCAGCTAGGGCTCCTGAGTCCTTTATAATAGGTACTATTTATGTCCAGACCCCCTCTAAGTTTCATCAGTTGCTATGATCACCTCACATTGGAGCTTATGTCCATCATGTGTACCTGCTGCTAATACCTTTAAAGATAATTTTAATATAGATCATGATTTTTTGACCTGCATCCATTGATTGTTGGTTCAAGAACAGACTTCTAGTTCTCAGTATAATGCCTCAAATTGACTTAAAAACCGTGTGTGCGTGTGTGTGTATTTTCCTTATATGTCTATGAAACAGTTAATAATCTTCTATGAAAATATTTACATTAATCCACTACTTAAGCACTATGAGGTTGACTCATTGACTCGTTTTCTAAAGACTATGACGATTTGGTGCTGGTGCCTAAATTCAGACATAGTTTATTAGTTTAGAGAAAAATAACCATATCTCTTTAGCATATTTTTGTTGAGAATTAAAAATGGATTGTGGTTGATATTTCTCACAGGAATGGCCAGCCTCAAAGGTTGGACCCCAGGAAGGTGGGTAGAAACATATTCTCTCAGTGGAGAGTATATTTCTCAACACAAATTTATCCCTTTAATCCACTCTCACTCAGGGAGTCTTAGCCTTTTTGTTTTTAGACTTGAGAAGGCATAGTATATATAGAAAGATGTGTGTGGCAAAGGTTAAGAAAACACACAACAAGAGTGACTCTCACTGCAAACTACATTTTCTGTCTCGAGGCTACATAGTCTTTATTCCCCTTACCCCTGAGGCAGACATTGTTTTTGGACAGGATCATTCTATGACTATATCCCATACTCCAATCCCAATCAATTTTAATGACAAGAAATCCAAACACTTACCAAGACAAAACAAACTACACAATGAAACAATGGAAATGGATATTATATGAGAAAGCAAGAACCCAGCACACTCTTCTTGGTCTAATAGAGAAAAGCGTGGGTTCATTCAGTGAGATAAGCCTTTAGAGTAAGACTAAATATTTGTAAGATATCCATTCTCTCCAAGTTAATTTATAAATGTAATATAATCCCCTTGAAAATGCCAATAGAATTGTTTAGTTGAATAGATTCTAATTACTTTTAATTTAATAAAGGTAAAATAACATGACACAGAAATTGTTTTTCCTGAAATGGGAAGGCTTCAAACTTATCCTTCCAGTGTGTGTGTGTGTGTGTGTGTGTGTGTGTGTGTGTGTGTGTGTGTGTGTGTGTGTCTTAAATACCCCATCTTTGTTTTATAATGTCTATAGGATGCATTGCTTCTGTAAAGTAAGTGTTCTTTCATTCTTTACCCCATATCCAATTTATCCATACCTTGCTTTCATGTACCATATATATATATTTCTGTGCATTTTACTTCCCTACACTACTGCAAACTCCATGATGGCATGTTTATATTCCCAACATAGCCTTCATCATCTGTTCCCAGTGGGCTGCTGTCTCCTGAGAGCACTGGCTTTTCTTTAAAAATGTCCTCTTACAGTTTACTTCCTAAGCTCTAGTCTGTTACAGGCCTTCCGTTAGAATGTGTGCTTTCATCATGAGCATAAATGTTTTCCAAAATCAGTCCCCAAAGAATGTTTTCCAGTTGATTTATAGTGCCAAAAGGCAGAGGTGTGGTTTTCAGCGCATTCCCCTAGCTCCCTTGCCTTGCAGAACTTTGCTGCCTTCCCGTTAAATACCTGGTTGTGCCAAGCAGGCAGAGCTCCCCCCACCCCCCAGCCCCAACTCCCCACAACTCCCTGCCCTGCAAATGATATCGGCTTTCAGCAAGTCTCTCACTGCATGAAGAAACAGACTGTCGTTCTGTTGCTTCTCCCAGATGAAGCCAGACACATGTCTCCAGTGGGATGTCCTGGAGTGTGCTCTGTGGACGGGTGCGCTCAGTTTGGCGAGGGACAATGTGCTCATGCTTTGGTGAGGACTTCCTCCTCCATAAGATGTTCTGATGACCTCATCCCTGTTCTTCTGTTGCCTCCCAACTTTGCGTGGAATTATAGACCGTAGGAGCTGCTGAGAGAGAAAGAAAAATCCTTCTAAAAGCTGGTCAGTTAGACAGGGAGGAAACTTGCCCACATTGGACAAAGTTCAGTTATTAGAAATTTAATGTAAAATGTAAATTTTTTTTCATAATTGGAATTGGAGGTCAAAAGTATAATAGATAATTGAGTTCTAATTAATTAAATTTTGTTCACTTATTGAAGGAGTTTTTGTTGAGCCAACTCCATGTATAGAGTTACGGGAACCCATCTTCTGTAGGGGAGGAAAACTTTTGCCATCTTTCCTTCTAGGTTCTTTGGCTGGCCTAGTAATTAAATTGACATAAGACAAATTAACAGGAGAAAAACAAATTTAATTTCATACATATGGGAACCCACAAAAATACAAGAGTCAAAGAAGTGAGCAAAGAAGGCAGCTTTTACATCTTTTAGACAAAGAAATAATACATTTTGACAAGACAAAGGGGTTTGGGTTTAGAGAAGTAAATTAGTGAAGAAGAAACAAGATTTATTTATACAGCTTTCTGGGCCCTAAATTCCTTATCTCTGGTGATAAAGATGCTTTCTACCTTCCTGGTTCAGGGAGCGTACCTTTCATATGGGGATTTATTCCCTGCTTTCACTGGGACAAAGGGTCAGAGTGTGCTTCTTGCAATGGCTGTTTCTTAAATAGCTTTAATTCAAAATAACTTGTATGCCAACGTGGCTTATTTTGGGGTGGCATATTCTGCTCCCCTTTACTTATCATTTACAATATCTTCATAAGACAATCCCTGACCCAAAATACAAGTCTGTATAATTCCTGGTGATTTATAATAAATTATTATAGTGAGCTCTCTCAGTCCTGTTTAACATTCAATCAAATCCAATAACAAATTGAGAAATAGAGGTGTAGAAGAGGTTAATGGGGGGGAGGGAACATATGTAATACTTTCAATAAGATTACAAGAGAGAGACAGAGAGAGAAATAGAGGTTTAAGTGAGAGTTTAACATTTTCTCTAGTATTGTAAGATTCTTTATATGTTGTTCAGTTTAACATATTTGTAGAGTATAGCTGAACTTAAAATAAAACGTGCACATCTTTTTAGTAAGCATCAACAGAATCTACTATTTTACTTAGTAGAAGAGATAATTTTTACTGATGACTTAGCCTAATGGTTTTCAAATTCTGATTAGCACTTAAATCCCCCCGCCCCCCCCCCCAAACACACACATACACACATTAACTCCCAATATTTATAAATTGATTGTGGGGACTAGAGCCAGACTTATTTATTTCTTATCATCTTCCAATCTATGCAACATAGTACATCTGTTACCTATGTGAAACCTTAGGATTCTACACTGACTTGTACCCAGGTCCCTAGGGGTTTCTAATCAGTTTTATAGATGTGAATCTAAAAGGCATAATAATCACTATCGAATTATATCAACTGCAGCATTGCCCTGAAACATATTCAAAAGGAATGAGTGATAGCATCAATGTCAGCAATGATAATATTAATATTAACCCAAATGTATTGGTTGTTTTTAGCTAAAAGACTAGTACTGTATTTAAATAATTTATTATAGCATTATCACATTTAATCTTCATAATGACTTCCCTGTGATGTGGGTTCCACTTTTACCTCTATTTTTCGGTTAAATAACCCAGGATTGATGGCTGTGAGTAACTTTCCCAAGGTCACATATCTAGTAAATATCAAAGATAAAATTTAAGTCCTGATTTTATCTATCTAGCTGGTAATTTTATATCATATGTTATAACAATCTCTCCATCCAGTGAGTCTCTTTGTAGGACTTCTCAATTTCCATAGTGGGATGTCAGCATTCCCAATTATTTATGGTTAAACATAAAAATTCACTGTAATCAGAGCTAAAATACACTCACTGTAATATCTTGCTCTGTGGTAAGGTATATAAATTTCAGCTGCTACTGATCATTTTTAAGAAAAGCCAAAATAAGAGATTTGATATTTATGAAAGATCATTAAAAGACTGTACATTCTATTTATTTCTTTCTTTAGATTTTCTACTCTGAACCATTTATCAAACAAGAGTAGGAGAAATTTGAGGTTTGAGGTTGTGATAAAAACTGATTTTGTACATGATCATTTTAGAGAAAATGTATCATTAACTAAAAGGTAAATGTATCATTAACCTACAAAGAGACCATTGAATTTTGTGTTTGGTTTTGTTTAGTTATACTCTAAATGCATTGAGTTTGAGACAGTGATATAATATGCATATGAAAATCTCCAATATTTCCTGGAATGATGTTTTTGACATTAGAGAAAGAAGGTCGGAGCTATGAATGGGGATTTGGTAGTTAGCTATACTTGAATGACCATTGGAAGTTACCAGGACAGAACGTTCAGGACAAAAGGAAAAGGAAAAGCAGCTGAAAACGACACGTCCAAAACTCCTTTGCCTGAGGTTTGAAAAGATGATATGCTATTGATCTCCTTCCTGCTGCACTTTCTCTTAACAGTAACAGTATGAAATGTGAGTTTACAAACAGGTTAGTCATTGGTTTGGTTTTCTGGTAGCCAGACCCTAGCTTAATGAGGGAATGGTGTGTGTAGTGATGGAAGTGGCAGGGGAAGGAGCAGCATTGCGGCCTCTGAGTCATATCAGTCATGACATACTCTTGGATTCAATAGTATAGTGCTCTCCTTTCTGACTTGCACTCCCCCAGGCCATCACACAATTAATTCCCAGTATTTGATCCCATGCTGCTTGAAATATGAGTGGTTTCTGCTTCTGCACTGGACACTTACTGACGCAAGCAAGGATCAGCAGGACCACATTTTACAAGTGTGAATCAGAAGGAACAAAGGTTGATAAATACTTATTGATTCTAAAAGTTAAGAGTTAGCTAAATATTGTTGATAATACAGCTTTTATATATTGGTGAGAATAGATATAATAATGATGGTGATGATGATGATGATGATGATGGTGATGAAGCCATTAATACTTAGTAAGTGTCTATTGTCGATTTTAATTCAGATACTCCACAATTACTCTTGTGTGCATATTAGACCCCTGTTTTATGAAGGCAAAAACCAAAGCATCAAGATTTTAAAAATTATATTATTTTTGTATTTTTCGATTACAGTTGACATAATATTTTATATTAGTTTCAGGTGTATATCGTAGTGGTTAGACACTTGTATAATTTACAAAGTTATAGTCCCTGGGCTCCCAACACCCACCAGGCACCATACAGAGTTATTACAATATTACTGACTATATTCTCTGCGTTGTACTCTATATCCCCTTAACTATTTTGTAACTACCAATTTGTACTTGATTCCTTTAAGTTTTTACCCAGCCACCCAGCACCCTTTCCACCTAACTTTCTCAGTATAACTTTTTTCACTTAGCAAAATATCTTCTAGGTCCATCCGTGCTGTCACTAATGATGTGATTTTTTTTCTTTTTATGGCTAAATAATATTCCATTGTATATATGTACCATATCTTTATCCAATCTTCTCTCAATGGGTGTAGGTTGCTTCCTTGTCTTGGCTATTGTAAGTAATGCTGCAGAGAATATAGGAGTGCATATATCTTTTCAAATTAGTGTTCTGGATTTCTTCAGATAAATACCCAGAAGTGGAATTGTTGGGTCATAAGGTAGTTCTGTTTTTTTTTTATTTTTTGAGGAACCTCCATACAACTTTCCATAGGGGCTGTACCAATCTGCAATCTCACCAACAGTGTACGAGGTTTCCTCTTCTCCACATCCTCACCAATACTTGCTGTTTGTTGATTTTATTGATGATACCTATTCTGATAGGTGTGACATGATATCTCATTGTGTTTTTAATTGGTATTTCTCTGATGATTAATTACATTGAGCATCTTTTCATATGTCTGTTGGCCATTTGTATATCCTTTGGAGAAATGTCTATTTAGGTCCTCTGATTTTTGGTGTTAAATTGTCTGAGTTCTTCATACATTTTGGATATTAACCTTTTATCAGATGTATCAATGGCAAATATCTTCTCCCAATCAGGAGGTTGTCTCTTTGTTTTGTTGGTTTATTTTGTTGTGCAAAAACTTTTTAGTTTGATGTAGTTCCATTTGTTTAGTAGTTTCTTTTGTTTCATTTAAATGAGGAGATATATCAGAAAAAAATATTATTAAGAGCAATTCAGAGAGTTTACTGCCTATGTTTTCTTCTAGGGTTTTATGATTTCAGGTCTTACATTTAAGTCTTTGATTTATTTTGAGTTTATTCTTTCATATGGTGTACAAAAGTGGTCAAGTTTCTTTTCTTTTCTTTTTTTTTGCATGTATCTGTCCAGTTTTTATACAATTAGCAAAGCAGTTATTGGGGGACATTTAATAAAAATGTAGTCAGCATGTAAAATGTAATTAGAATCACAAGGAAAATGGAAATTGTTGAGTCAGATTTAGGAAGACAGAATATACACAATCAATCATAAATCTTTGCAGTGGGGATCCAGTGAAGCAAGTCTGAGTGAACTTTGGAGAGTCTGAAATAAATTCAATATGATGAAGCAGAGAAAGCAGAGATTTTATGGTCAGAGTGGCCTGGAATTAAAGAGCTCTCTTATTAATTCTGTATGAGCTTGGAAATGAATTTTATGAGTATGTTGGGAGTCCCTCAAGAGCACTGGGCATCCCTTCCAGTCCTGGCTGGGTATCCCAAATCACAAGGCCTAACTGTCCTGTAACCCTGAAGTGTCCCTTTCTTCTAGCTAGTTGTATATTCTAAGAAGAAGGTAAGGACAGTCATGGTACTGTAGTGATACTTGCTCCTGTCATTTGTAAAATGGGTATAATCAACCTACCTCACAGTATTATGATAAAGATGCAAGGACTTATTTAAAAAATGCTAGTTCCCACTCTCCCGTTGTAGCAGAGGTATCCTTCTTTTAAGTACAAACATGACCAGCTGGAAAAGTTCAGGCATCTACTTTGAGCTCAAGGAAGATTGGCAGTAAAATGCTGAGCCCTGGAGGTTCCAGAGCAGAGGAAGCAAAGATAATCTTAAAACACCGGTTTTCAAAACGAAATGCTTTTGCAAAGGTGGGGAATCATAGTGACTCATGTATAATCGTTCACACATTACATCACTGTCGGGTCCATGCAGGGCTTTAGTGATCTTAGCCTAGATGTGTCTTCTGAGAACAGATCATTAGCCTTGATCCCTGATGAATGATGTGTCAGCCTTAATTCACAGGTATAATCAATGAGAGCTTAGCTTTCATTTCCAGAGATGAAGGAAGAAGTTTATCTGGTTAAGGTAAGGCATGATTTGCCTTTGAACTTCCAGTGCAGTCTTCTGACTATATTGGGGCGGAAAGACACAATGAGAAGAGTTTTAGGGGATGAAAGCGTGGGTGAGAGGAGTCACTGAAGGACTCATAAAGGACAAAACACCTGGAGTAGGACAATCTTAAATTACCAAACATCACCTTGAAATCTGTGCCTACCTGATTACAACCCCCCCCCCCGCCCCTCAACCACTAACTTCATTTAAGGACTGCCTACGCTTTTATATACTGTGAACTTAATCATATAGGTTTTATAAGAATACAACTTCAGCAAGATCACCTAAATCTATACTTTTTACAAACCATTAACTCCCTCATGACTCCCCTCCCTTTACTCTTGGACTTTAATGTCAGAGTTTAAAACATATGCCTTCCAGGTGGAATATATATTTATCTAAATGGGAAATCAACCTAAAACTGTTTCCTTCCGCTTAAAGGCTCAATGAATCATGTGCTATTTCTGAATATTATTAAAATTGTCTGAAATATCACATGCCATCCTTTATCCTCAAAGATGATAAATCAATAAGAAAAAATGTGTCATAATTGTTTTTCAAAAAAGGATGAATTTCTGAAGATCTCTTCACACCTTCTTATCTTGAGATTTGCACTCGGTAGAACTTTTTAGGAAAACTAGGGAGGCTGCCTTATTTTCAAAAGATAATTTTAAAAATATCATTATAAAAATGTAACCTAGTTGTAAGTTGAGGATATGGAGATGAAATTAATTCACGTACCCAACAAATATTTATATAATGATTCTGATATTCATAGCTCTTTTTAAGACATTGATTATACAAATTATTACACAACCTTGTTCTCAAAAACATATCAGATATTAGAGGAGGTAAGCATCAAAACAAAAAGTTATATTGCTATGTACTAAGAGTAATAATAGAAAGATAACAGATTATTGTAATGATATTATGAATAAAAGGGCACATAACCCAGAGTGAAGAGTAGGGTTGTTAAGAAAGATTTTACCAAGGTTGACAATCTATAAATTGAGTTGTGAATGATGAAAAGGAATTAGCTAATAGGAAGGGTCTCTTCCAAGCAGAGATGCATAAGCCTTTATGTCAGAAGCAATCATTGTAAAGGTGGGAGTAGACACAGGGAAAGTTATGAGCAGTTGAATACTATTAGAATCATAAACTTGGAGAAGTAGGCAGAGGTTATGTCATAGAGACCTCACATGTTACCTCAAGATGCTTAACTCATACATGATAAATGATGGAAAGTCAAGGAATTCTGAGCAAAAGCAGCACTTTTATATTGGCATTTTAGTTTGAATGCAATCAATTGTGAGGAAGTAAACTAATAGCAAGGATAAGTGAGATGGATGAGATTGAAACTAATCCATAAAACAAATGATGGCAACATTTAATCTTTTCTGTAGGCATACACACCATTTATAGCACAAGCCTACTATAGTGGCTCACCCTTATTTAAAATTCAATTTAGGAAAGTACATTGCAATGGAAAAATAATTAAATTTTGGCAACCTTTTAATATCTGAAATTCTATAATTTGGGGATGATCATCCCTTCTTTAAGAAGCCAAGGTATAGACAGCACCTGTCCAGTGGTCACAGGACTGGATAACTGGAGGAGAAGGCAGATCCGAGAGGGTAAGTGTTTTAGGAATGGAATATTGGTTATAATTCAGAAAGATCATAAAAGACAGAAATAAAACACAAGATTCTTACAGGAAGTCTCAGGACCACACTGTTTCCAGGAGAGCAGTTCATCTGTGAGGCTTTCGTACATTAATGCTTTCCGTGTAAAATTTGGCACATTTACTTTTATGGTAAAGTCGGTGTGGCCACAGGAAGACATGATGATGAGGCTCGGAAGGAGGATGTTCATTATGCAGGTCCCAGAGAGGGGTCACAACATGCCATGCAGGCCACAGGGGAAGTGCCAGGACTGGGTCAGGTGGCAGGAGACAGGATTGAGGGCAAAGTCTAGGCCACAGCCAGTCCTGGTGATTCCACAGGCAATGCCAGGCAGGGCAGGGAAGGGAGTTTAGGACTGGTGTGTTTGGGATGGAGGGAAGAGGAAGGGCAGGAAGGAGGAAGGAAGGGTAAAGAGAAGGAGAAGAGGGAAGAGGGAGGGAGGAACAGAAGAATGAAACTAAAATAAGCCAAAACTCTAAAACCTCTTCATTAAATTCTTCCTTCAATAATTACTTTTGAATAGAATCCGTTTGGTTAAGTTTAGGTTAGTCCATCTCATCCGTCTTCCTCTGCCACCCACAAAAGTCAGGACACATTTTTAACTGGCACCGTTGGGAGGACATTACCAGCATTTAGTGGGGCGAAGCCCGGACCGCTGCTAAACACCCTCTAGTACACGGGTCAGCCTCTCGCAAGCAAACGCCTCCGGCCGTAAACGGCCATCGTGCCACGGCTGGGAAACCCTGATCTAGACCAATATCATTTTAGAGCGAGATGGCAGTTTTGTAAAAACAGCAATTGTTCCTCCCTGTGGCGACTGGGAAACCAAGACTCAAATGATGAATTATAAAGTTATTTATATGTATTTTTAAAAAGCCTTGTTTAAAAATGCATTAATCAAAATAAACATTGATGTTTTACTTTAAATCATTTTACAAAATTTTTTTGAATCAGTGTCACATGATTTCTAATTTTCTAATCAGATCCATCACATGTTTAGCTGCTTCTCTTGTCTTTAGTTAAAAGGAGAACCTTTAACAAATTAAAGGAGAGAAACAGCCAAGGTCTGCTTTCTCTGTGAAATTGTATACTTCTGAGAACCCAGCCCACCAACAGTGCACCTAACAGCTTCCCCCATTATAAATGAACTTCAGGGTCATAAAGAGAGAGGTGGGCAGAGGAAGAATTAAGAAGTTGACAGTTTTACTGCTCCTTATAGATTGAAACAAGAAGATGGAAAGATTATCACCAGGCAACATTGCTTTGATTTTGGTATCATGGGAAACAATATCTTAAGGCTAAAAAGTAAGTGGGAAAGTAGCAATCTTTAAAAAAAATAGGCCATCATTCAGCAAATACAGCCATTCTTGACATGTTCTCTGTCAGAGGCAAAATACCAACAGTGGCCTGAAGGAAGCAGAGATGCCACTTTTGAGGAATCTCCCAATGCAGTGGATTCAGATAAGAAATGTGATGTTCTGAATACATTGTATAATATTTATATAAAGATACTGTTTGGGTTGTTTGGCTGTGTAAATGTAAGGATAAGGCATTAAGTAATTTATGGTCATAGGAATGGGTTCAAAATATGACTAAATGCAGTACATTTTGTAAATTTATTCAATGAATTATCACGTTACAATTATTTTTTTGCCAAGCAATGTAGATTGAGGTTGAGTTTTTCACCTTATCACCTCTTTAATTTTTGACTATATTATTTTGTTCAAAGTCTACATCCTGGCAAATAGTGAGCACAGCGCGGGGGTGGGGGGGTCAGTTAGTTGAGTTGAAATGACTTGCACTGCACTGCTGTCTGATGATTATTTTTAATTTCCTTGAGTAACCCATAAATTACTATTTTTTCTACTCTCATGGGTTCAGCTGTCATCTATATGCTAATGATTCTAAAAATTACATTTCTTTCTGGCCTAAATCACTATTTCAAACTTCTTCCTATGGATCCAACACTTCCTCCATTGTTCCATTTTAGAGAATGCCTTCTAAACTCCCAAGATAGTCATTTGTAAATCATCTGTGATAATCCTCGGTTTCTTGAAAGATCAGCTCAAATTTTTCATGTGAAAAAATGTAAGGACCACTCTAGGATCTTGAGAATATGGGTGCATCCAATCTATGTATATGTTAATTTGTTCAAAATTGGCCAAGAGAACAAGTAAGAAAGAGGCTGCCCCATGCATGTGGCACTAAGTTATCATCGATGACCTTGGCAGGAGCTGCATTGACGGTGCATTGCGGATAATCAGACATTGTGAGCAAGGGAAAGAATGGGAGATGAAATCAATTGCACTAGCTCTTTCTGTCCCATTACCTGACAAAGAACATGGTGTAAAGTAGACATTAAAAATCTGTTGTATACATGACTAAGCTGGAACACAGAAGCTCCAATCTCTTTGGCAAGCTTTTTTATCTTTTATGAAAAAGGCCATATAGTAAATATTTTAGACTTTGTGGGCCATATGGACTCTATTATAGCTATTTAATTCGGCCTTTGTAGGGCAAAAGGAGCCATAAAACACCACTGCCTCCCAAAGAATAATTTAGAGTAAAACTTCTATAAACTCCTGCTCTCATTTTTATCCACTTTGCATTATTAATGTCTGTATACTCTGCTTCCTCCCATTTTATAATCAGTGAGCTGTCCATACCCCTAGTTAAGGCCAATCCCTTCCACTGTAAACTAGATTCCATTCCCTTTTACTTCCATGTGCCACTCTATTAATTACTTTCTCTCCCTTGTATCAGTTTTTTCTATCTCCTGAGTTAATGCTGTCACCATGCACACTGTTATTTCTCTCATTTTATTACAAAGGAACTTCTCCTGATTTTATTTTTCCCCTCGTTGTATTGGCCCCAACTCTCTGGTCTCTTTAGAGCAGAGTTCCTTGAAGGAATTGTCTGGACTGGCTGTCTCCAGTTCCTCATCTCCTCTTCTCTCCTAAATCCACCATCCAGAACAGAATTTAGCTTTTATTACTCCATAACAACAGCAACAAAATGACCCTTGTCAGTGTCACCAGTGGCCTCCACCTTGCTAACCTCAATGGTCAGTTCTCACTCCTCAACTTACTTGACCTACCCAATTTCTGATTAAGTTTGAACAACTTTTTGGATTAATAATACTGTGTCTAAAAACTGTAGCGACATCATCACTATACGTAGAGAGAATCTAAAAAAAATTTGTTTTTAAGGTCTCCATAAAAATCATCCTAGGCTTCAAACCCAGGTTCTTTCTGATCCTACTCTGACTCAAGAACAACAGCAAAAGACAAGGTCATCAGGGATGATCAGCTGTCAGGAGAAGGGACTAAATAACTGAACTGTCCAAGGGCATCCTATATTCTTCCACTCACATGTCCTCAGGCAGATGCCTCTTTTATAACCCCAAAGGGCAATAGCTTCAAAAGGAAAATAGCCTCCCAGCACTCGTAGGAGTAAAAGGACTGGTTAACATTGAGAAGATTGTAAACTCCAATGTTCCAACTTAATCAGAAAGTGGGTGAATTATTAGTAAGGATAAATCAAGTAGATCTGTGTTTGAATTTTGGCTCCACCAGCAAGACTCTGATTCTGTCGACTGAAAAATAACATTGACTAGATGTTTTATCATCAAAGAAGATTTATTTGGGAAAAAGAAAGGTGGTGGTCACTGCATGTAGACATGGCAAGACACATGCACACTCTGGCCATCTTGGATGGGTATTTATGAAAGGGAAATGGAAGTTAAGGGAAGGGTAAGGCAGAACCCAAGAGCTTTATGATAAACATAAAGTTCCTCCTATAGGATTCTCTGTTACCTAGAGTGTGAGAACTTCCATAAGCTCTGGCTCTTCCGATAGACTTTTCCTGATTATGTTCCATTCAACTTCCAATCAGTCTTTGTCAATCCTGAATAAAATATTTTTCCTCTCTCATCCTCAGAATCCCCACCAGCAAAATACATAATATCATCTATGATACAATGACTTTATGAGAATTAAGTAAAATGTAAGTCCCTGCCGAAACCGGTTTGGCTCAGTGGATGGAGCGTCGACCTGCGGACTGAAAGGTCCCAGGTTCGATTCCGGTCAAGGGCATGTACCTGGGTTGCGGGCACATCCCCAGTAGGAGATGTGCAGGAGGCAGCTGGTCGATGTTTCTCTCTCATCGATGTTTCTAACTCTCTATCTCTCTCCTCTCCTTTCCTCTCTGTAAAAAATCAATAAAATATATTAAAAAAAATATTAAAATGTAAGTCCCATCTCTACCACAAGTATTTGTCAATGTCATTCTCCCGGTACCTTTACAAAGATAATTGAGAGATCCAGACCTAAACTCAAAATCAAGCCTTGGTCCATATAGGATAATATGGTAAAGACTAAAATTTTCACCCTAACCGGCTTGCCTCAGTGGATAGAGCGTCAGCCTGCGGATTCAAGGGTCCTAGGTTCGATTTCGGTCAAAGGCATGTACCTTGGTTGCGGGCACATCCCCAGTAGGGGGTGTGCAGGAGGCAGCTGATCGATGTTTCTCTCTCATCGATGTTTCTAACTCTATCCCTCTCCCTTCCTCTGTGTAAAAAATCAATAACATATAGTTTAAAAAAAAAAATTTCTGTTTTCTCCAAAATGCCCATGACACCTTGACTTTGAGTCTGGTGTTTTCAAACATGGGGGCAGCAAAATTCCCAGAGTAAAATATTCATGTTCTCATTATTAGTTTTCTAAGCCAAAAGTTATTCATCATTTTACTACACATTATATTTCATCTTTCCTAATTTTTCTATAACATAAAAATTAATAACCTAAGTATCAAAGTAATTTATATGCACATTTTGACAAAAACTCATGTATATGAAATTCTCCAGAAGTTTTCAGTTATTTTTTTGATCCTCACAATCCTGAAAGGTAAATATTATTATTCCTATTAATAATTTTAGGAAATGATACAAAAAAAATAATAGGACACATGTTATATCCCAGCTACAAAGTGACAGAGCTTAAGTTTGATCAAACTATTTTGTTTCTAAAGAAACATCTCATTTTAATTATACTAGTCTATTTCTCTGTAATCATAATTATCTCCCATTACTACACATAAACAACAACCTAAATTTGGGAATTGTGTGTAAGACATGTCTGGTTGTAAACACACTGTTCAATCAATATTGTTTAATATCTTTTCTGAATCAAATATCTCAAAAAGTCCCTACCTATGAATTTTTGAAAAATTATTTCTTATAGGATTGTAGACTTGTAGGATTATAAGCTGTTAGAACATCTACCTATATCCATAATAATAAAAGGGTAATATGCTAGTTAGACCGGACTTCCTTCCGGACATCCTTCCAGACATAGCTGGGGCTGGAGGGAAGCCAGCCCAGATCCCAGGTGCCAGAGGGAAGCCGGTGCTGGCAGCTAGGGGAGGGAAGGCCTACTCTTGCACGAATTTCATGCATTGGGCCTCTAGTATATATATAAAAGCCTAAGTGACTGTTACGACTGGACAACTGGACGGCAAGCCAGTAGCTATAATGTGCACTGACCACCAGGGGACAAACGCTCAATGCAGGAGCTGCCCCCTGGTGGTCAGTGCACTCCCACAGCCAACCTCCCATGACTAGACAACCTCCTGCAGTCCTTCCCCCTGGCTGGCCAGACTGATTGGCCCTAATCAGCCCCAATTGCTGGCCAGGCCGAGGGACCTCGCCTGTGCATGAATTTGTGCACCAAGCCTCTAGTAAATAATATTTGGAGACTATTTGGACCAACATCCTAATTTTAAAGATGGAGAAGCTGATACCCAGAGACAGCAATTATCTTGGCTATGATGTCCCAGCTAGTTAGTGGCAGAAGCAAGATAAATGTACGTAAGTTTAGTTATTGCTGCTCAAGTGTTGCCTCTCTCACAGTCCACTGATTTCTGTGAATTTGGTCAGCACATGTCTAGTGGTATTGTCCCAGGGAAGCTGTGTAGACGAAAAATACATATATATTTGTCTCCACCTATCACTTAATTGTCTACATGAAATTGGGCACATTCCCTACAAACCAACAAGTGAGGTGTATTTTTTTAAATGAAAATCTCACTAGATTCCTTAATTTGTTATTGTTTTTATCAGACCCCAAAACAAGCGTTTGTGTACATGTAGATCTCAGGAAAGGTGAAATCAGAAAGCATGATGAGAAAACAAGGAAGTGAAAGTAGGCGGGGAGGAAAACCTGTAAGTGTTGCATTAATGGACAGTTTACCATGGTAGGTAACTAGGTCTCAATCCCTGGGCCAGTCTCAGGAGTCATGTCCAACACAACTAGGAATTATTCCATATAAGAACAAGGAAGCTGAAACATTTACATATTAAGCAATTGTCATGGCTTCTTGTTTGCTGCTCTCCAGTACCCACTGGCACTTCAGGCTTTACCCCTGTGCTAATTGGCATGCTCCTAAGAGGAAAGCCTTCAGGCAGAAAATGCAGGTGTTTGAGGTCTAAACCCTAGAAACCCACCTGGGTGTACAGGAACTGTCTAACAAATGCACAGGGGACCTAGAGCATTTGCTGACCTACAAAGTTGGGACATGGCATTCGCATCATCTATATGAAAGGTCATGTCTTTCTGTTCTTAGAACAACTTGCACTTACAGCACAACATGTATCATATTTTGCTGTAGTGAGTTCTTGAATCCATATTGTCCACATGATCTAAACCTCCGTGATAATCAGAACCACTTCTGTTTGATTTAATAGTCTGTTGCCAGTTCTTGAATATTCATAGCACATAGTAGCTTCTCAGTAAATATCTATTGATTTAAGAGAAGACATTTGACATTTTTTTAACATCTTTCTTGAGGTATAATTGGCATATAATAAATTGTGCATATTTAAATCGAATAATTTATGTTGACATCAATATATAATAAAAGCCTAATATGTTAAGTGTCCAGTTGACCTGTTGGCCATTCAACCAGTCAAAGCGTAATATGCTAATGATATGCTAAGGCCGCTCAACCACTTGCTATGATGTGCACTGACCATCAGGAGACAGATGCTCTGACCAGTAGATGCTCCAGCCCATCAGAACTGAGCGAGATGGGCCAGACATGCCCTAGAGCCCTTCCATGGTCCCTCCCCAGCTGGCCAAACTCCCGCGTCCCTTCCTGGCCCTGATGATGCACTGGTGGGGTCCCTCAGCCTGGCCTGCGCCCTCTTGCAATCTGGGACCCCAGATGTCGCAGAGCCGTTTTCAGCCTGATCCTGCAGGCCAGGCCAAGGTACCCCACTGGTGCACGAATTTGTGCACTGGGCCTCTAGCCTATTAAATAAAAGCTTAAGTGACTGTTACAGCAGTATGAACAGAATGACTGATCGCTATGATTCACACTGACCACCAGGAGGCAGACACTCAACGCGGGAGCTGCCCCCTGATAGTCAGCCAGAAGCCGGGCTCACAGCTGTTGAGCGCAGCTGCCACAGTGGGAGCCTCTCCTGACATAGCAGGCCAGGATGAGCGTGAGAGGCACCTGGCCCTGATTTGGGCTACTCCCTGGCCACCTGCCGTTTGGCACATTGCTACATCTCCCAAGGGGTCCCGGACTGCAAGAGGGATGTCCTACAGGGATTGGGCCTACGCCAGCAGTCAGACATCCCCCAAGGTGTCCTGGACTGCTAGAGGGCACAGGCTGGGCTGAGGGATGCCCCTTCCAGTGCACAAACTTTGTGCACCGGGTATCTAGTACATGTATATTTGTATAAAACCACCACTACAAGCAAAGACTGTAACTATCACCCTAAAATGCTTATTCCTCTTTGTAATGCTTTTCTCTGGCCTCTCCCATAGCACTACTTTCACCTGCCACCCCCAGACAAGCACTGATCTGCTTTCTGATCATTATATATTATTGTACATTATCTAAGATTTTTACAAGTATAATCATACAGTATGAACTCTTTTTTTTATTACTCTGGTTTATTTGACTCAGAATAATTACTTGGACATTTTAAAAATGGTTTTATATAAGCATTTTATTTCTTATTGCTGACTAGTATAACATTGTGTGAATAGAGCACATTGTTTATTCATTTATTAATGGCATTTGACTTGTTTCCAGTTTCTGGCTATTAAAAATAAGACTGGTATAAATATCCATGTACAAGTTGTATGGGCATTTGCTTTTATTTTTCTTAAGTAAATACATAAGATGGAATACTGTACCACATGGTAGGTAAATATTTAAATTTTAAGAAACTACCAAACTGATTTCTAAAAATGTATATTTTACATTTTCACCAGTATTTATGCAAGTTTCCATTCTTACACACTTTTGCTCATACTTTGTAGGCTCAGTCTTTTAAATGTTTGTCATGCTAATAATGTTTAATGGTAACCCAGCATGTTTTAATTTGCTTTTCTTTGATGACTAATGATATTGTGTATCTTTCCACATGCTAAATTACTATTGGTACTTGTTTTTTGGTGAAGGGTCTGTTCATATCTTCTGCCTATTCTTTAGTGGGGTTGATTCCTTATTGAGCTATAGGAGTTCTTAATGTAAGTCATTTATAAAATATTTGATTTGTGCATATTTATGCATATTTTCTCCTCTATGGTTAGTCTCTTCATTCTTTTAACAGTGTCTTTTGAAGAGTAGGCACTTTTAATTTAATGAATTACCAATTTATCTGTGTGGATGTATGTGTTTATGGACCATGGTTTTGGGGTAATACCTGTAAAATTTTTATTTAACCATCTAATGTTACAAAGAATTTCTCCCACGTTTTCTTCTAGATGTTTTGCTACTTCAACTTTTACAATTAATACTGTAATTTATTTAGAGTTAATTGTTGTATATGTTGCTAGGTATGAATCAGAGTTATTGTTTTTACAAACGGTTACCTAGTCATTTCAGTAACATTTGTGGAAACGATTAAACTCTTACATTTTTGCGCTTATTTCAAATCAGTTCTTCAAAAGTGTGAGTCTGTACTACACTCCCTTTTCTGTTTCAGTAGGTTGTCTTTACCACCAATGCCACAGACTCTCCAGAGTTTTCACCTCTCTGATATTTTGATCTGCAAATATAGCACTTTGGTCTTCATGGATGCAGCACTATCTTCTTAACTTAGAGAATTTTCTGGGTTCTAACTTGGTTCCAGCTCCCTGCACTAAAGCTTGGAGATTTTCTCAAAGCAGTAAGCTGGACCAATTGCTTGATTCATCTTCTCATCTTCCAGGGATCACCAATCTTTGTATATTGATTTCCAATGTCTTCTAAATTTTTATTTCTTATATTTGTTTAGAATGTTTGCTTGTTTCAGGTAGCAGATTAAATCCTTTGCTTGTTATTCCCATCTTGGCCCAAAACCAAATTTATTATCTCTGAGACTTATTTTTCTATACAATCACAGGCAATCCTATATAATAAAAGGGTAGTATGCAAATAGACCAAACGGCAGAACAACCGAACAACCAATCAAAGTGTAATATGCTAATGATATGCTAAAAATGCTGAACCGCTCGCTATGATGTGCACTGACCACCAGGGGGCAGACAGTCAACTGGTCGCCCAGCTGCTGTGACATGCACTGACCATCAGAGGGCAGATGCTCTGACTGGTAGGTTAGCTTGCTGCTGGGGTCTGGCCAATCAGGACTGAGTGAGATGGGCCAGACATGCCCTGGAGCTCTCCCACTGTCCCTCCCCGGCCCAATCGTGCACCAGTGGGGTCCCTCAGCCTGGCCTGCACCCTCTCACAATCCGGGACCCCCTCGGGGGATGTCAGAGAGCCGGTTTCAGCCCAGTCCTGCAGGCCACTTTCCTTGGAAGGGTGCCAGATGCAGGGCTCATGGCTGGTAAGCGCTGCTTTGGCAACGCGAGCCTCTCCCAATTGGGACTGATTGGGCGCAAGCCTGCAGTAGGCACAGTGCATCCGGGATGAGCGAGAGCGGCAGGTAGGATCTGCAGGCAGGCGTTGGACTCTGGGTTTCGGCCTGATCCCTGCAGGCCACCCAGAGGGACCCCACCCATGTATGAATTCATGCACCGGGCCTCTAGTCAATAATAATGATTTTAAAAACATATTCCAAACTGTGTGGAATAATAGGTAGAGTGTTAAATACTTCATGGATGCACACATTGAAGATATTGCATATCGCATAATCATAAGAATAATGGGACAAATGAAAGAAGTGTGTACCTTGGCTTCTGTATAGCATATAATAATTTAGGGGATTGCCCTTCTGCTACTTGGGCTGTTGGAAGAAAGCACATTATTTAGTCTGTATAAAGTTCAAGTTGCTGGGTTTTGACTGCTTTACCAATTAAATTATTTTGGCAGTTGCTTGGTCTGTTCATTGTTATGAAATGTGTTGTGCAACTGTCCCTAAGCCTAGCATGGTGACATGCTGGTACGTCTCACTTCTCTCACTTGAGAAGTTGGGTGGACACCATGATTTTTCTTTGGTTACAGGCTTGTTATTGAGTTGTATTTCTCTCCAGTTGAGTGGGAAGCAGGCTATTAAATTGGAGAAGTCAGCCAAGGCAGAGGAAAGTTGACTTCTCAAATGGCCTGACTAAAAGTTCCAAAAAAGAGCTTCTGGACCAGCACAGAGACAATCACCCTCTCATTCAGTTGTGTCATCTTAGAGCACATACAGGAGCATGGATTCCTAATTGACTCAATAGCTATTGTGAAGGCCAATAATTTTCAGTGTCTATATCTAACCTATATATTCATGAGTAGAAAATTGGACATGAAATGATTAGGAATTATTTTGCTCAAAATGTGCTAAAGAAAAAAAATGTAACTTTTCCAAATCTGCTCCAGGAACAAATGCTTAATTTTCTCTACCTTTGCTTTATCCTCACACCCAATCTCAGTTCTAATTATAAGTCTTCAAACAAAAATAAATTGCATATTTGTCCCCAAACACTGTGCTAAGGATTAAGAAAATAGACATAATTTAGGTAGTATGGTCCCAGCATTTTAAGAACTTATAGAAAGGGTTATAATACCTAAAATCAATATATAAACTTTGTTTCAGTTACTTTCTGTCCCAAATCAGTCAAGAACAAGTAGAAGGAAATCACATAATAATTGTATGATCTTAATTTTCTTATGACTTTTATTCAAGTTCATCTGCAATATTCTTGGTCAGGGGGATTGGTTTCAGTATAAGTAATTAAATCTGGTTGAATTCTGCAGGACCCACTGAGAATAGCATGACATCATGGAACAATGTATTGCTTTTGTCTCAAATAAAGCCACTCACTAGCTAAATGAGATAAAATAATTCCAGTCTTAGGGCCTCATTTTTTACAACTAGGCATTGGGGATAATATACTTTAAATAACATTGGCAGGACAAAATGAAGTCATGGATGTGCACATTTTTATAAAATGTCAATATTTTGCAAAGGGGGGGGGGGAGACTACGTAGTATAAGTATACTATTGTCCACCCCAAACTCTTCCATAGAATAAAGTTGTTCATGGAAAGTGGGTGTCCTGTGAGGGCCTACATTTCCTTGGTCCCATTGTATCTAAATGGGACCTTCAAGTCCTCAATCAGAAGTGAGCAGAAGTGAGGTCACTTCCAGGCCCAGATAATTAAGAAACAGTGTCTCCTCTCTGTGATCACTTGTCCTGCCTGCCAGCAGAATGCAATATACTCTTGGGACCTATGTAATGATAGAGCCATTCTCTGGAAAGAACCTGGCTCCCTAAGTTACCACTCAATAAGTACCATCTACTTGGCAGGTAGTGACTCCCCTGGGTTATGTAAGAAAAAAGTAATTTCTGATTTTTAGGGAGATGTGGTGTTTATTTGCTATAATGAGAGTTACCTAGTTACTACAGTCTACAAACTTTTCTTCCAGATAAGAGGGAGCAACAGGAAATAGACTTAACGCCACCTGAAACAATGAAATATATATGAAATGTATGAAAGAATAGTTTGTAAGCCACTGGATTTCAATCACTGAAGAGTAATCTCTGAGAGAGGGAAAGGGAATAAGGTAGCCCTAAGATTGCCACGCCATAGTGCCTCGAGAGAATTTCCAGTGAGCAAACGCAATATTGCACTGACTCTCTAAGACGAATTGGAGTGAAGAGCCTTGGAAGACCAGGGCAAAGTGAGGGAGACAGCTATATGGGAGGAGAACTGAGGAGAAGGAACAAGGGCCTCCTCTCCCAAATACTGTAAAAGCAGCCTTAGTAACATAACAATAGACACCTTTATTACTCTCCTCACAGTAAATTACAAGGGTTTTAGGACCTCTGTGCCCGGAAGCAGGTGGAAGATCGAGTATACATTTCTTATTCTCAAAGTATTATATAGAGTGAAAAGGACAGATTTTTAAAAAGATATGTGCTAATGATGCTGTTGTAATAAGCTGGTGATTATTGAACAGGAAAGGAGGCAAGGGAAGGCTAGGTAGAGGCGTGCCATTTATATAGTTGTGTCAAAAAAAGCTGCATTTAACATTCTCCAAGTATATTCCCTGCTGATTTCTGGGGGAAGGGACTAGACAAAGGCCATTTAGAAGCATGCCCCAGAAGGTCTGAGTGACTTGAGAGGGTGTCTGCCAGTCATACCTAGAAACAAATTAGTGGCCAAGATGGGTGTGGCCACTGCAAGCATGGAAACATGAATGTTTAAAACTTCTAGACCCGTGGTCGGCAAACTGCGGGTCGCGAGCCACATGCGGCTCTTTGGCCCCTTGAGTGTGGCTCTTCCATAAAATACCACGTGTGGGCGCCCACGTACAGTGCAATTGCAACTTGGTGGCCCATGCGCAGAAGTCGGTTTTCGGCCTGGGCGAGTCTATTTTGAAGAAGTACTGTTGATATTTGGCTCTGTTGACTAATGAGTTTGCCAACCACTGTTCTAGACGAAGGAGCCACCCTCTCTTGGCTTCAGGTTCCCGTGACTCCTATTGCAGGGGATGTGCTCCCTGGAGTCCATATGGCTCATGGCCTTGTGGCGCTCCACACATGGACGAATGGGCTTTAATTCGCTTGAGTGCTGAATGTCACCTGGCCGCAACGTGGACTGGAAGCTCTGGACACTGGCCTTCTTTCTGCCCCTCCTGGAACCCCAGCTCTACTTTTCCAGGACTGGCTTATGGGTCAGGGGACTTCAGAACCCGAGAAATGTAACCATGCAAATAAAGCCTTCTTCCACATCCCATCATCCCGTGGGGGCTTCTGAAAATTCTTATTTCACCGGCACCCCAAGAACCTATACCTCACTCCCACAAGCGTCAGGGTTGTTTAATTCTCTGGTAACACTATAGTATTCACTTACATTAAATTCTAGTTAATGCAAAGTAATGTAGAGTGACAAAAAGTAGATTAGTGATTGCTTAAAAAGGGGAGTGGGAGGAGCAAGGGGAATAAAATGTATAAGGGGGTGATGGATTTGTTCATTTTCTTGATTATAGTGATGGTTTCGTGGGAGTCTGCATGCCAAAATTCATCTTTATGTCAATTATATCTCAAAGCTGTTAAAAATACAGACTAATTATAATAGTGCAATATATCTATAATATCTGCCCTTTACAAGGCTCACCCTGGACAATTGGAAAAGCAGAATCCATTTGAGCTCTCTCCAACATATTCTCCAGTTTCTAAGTGTTTTTTTCTTCTATTTTAAAAAAGTTTTATAGGACTCATGTCTTTGTATTGTACTGCTCAAGTCAGAAAGGGCAGAGGGAAAGACACAAGTGTGTGTTTCGTAGGTGCCAGATATTTAATATGAGTCCTTCAGACCTATTCACTCTGAGCTGTGACTTTAGTTGCTACTCTTCTAGGAGGCATTTCCATTTTATAAATAGATTTTACAAATGGAAACCTGAGAAGGCTTACTTAGCATAAAGCAATTCATTACACATAGTAAAATGACAGGTAGTATTACATCTTAGTAGAGTGTGGGTTGATTTGGGGGAAAAGGTCACCAGGGTTCATTTTCATTGATCAACAAATAACATATTCTTTTCTAATGTTGGCTTTGAGTCTTAGTAATAATAATGACATATTTGTATAGGATGTTAGTGATTACAAAGGGCTTTCACATTTATTATCTCATTCAAGCATGCAAAGAACTTTTGAGGTGAATTAGCTCCAACTTATGGATAATAAAGTTGAAAGTTAAAGCAGTTCAACAACTTGCTTTCTATTCAAAGGCAGAAGTGGAATTTGAACCAAAATAAATTGACCCCCCAGTTCAATAATCTATCCTTGAAACATAGCTACATCTTGTTTAATTGAAAATTCCTTTAAAGCAATGTACTTCTCCCTCATCTTAACTTCATAAAATCCTTCCTAAAGAAATCAACAATTCTGTTTGACATGGATCAACATTTTGGCAATTTTAAACAAACATTTAATTTCAGGCTATGGAAATGGTGATGAGACCCTGCAAAATAATAAAGTGACTTATAGAGAATAAAATGCTATTGATCTTGGTCTAAAGTACTAGGATTCATGTTGGAATTTTTGTCTTAGGAGAGGCTAACAAAGCAGTATATGTATGTTTAAGGAATGTAACCTTATCCCAACATTCCTGATTTCCTCTGAACTTGGATTAGTTTAAGAATTTGTTTTCATAGCCAGTCATCATTCTCTTCACTACCTTATCTGAGGATTTAAACCCTCTCAGTATCTTGTCCATCATAGAACAAAACTTCTGTGCTGGAGATTGTGTGTCTTATTGTAGAAGTAGAGAAAGGCAACAATAGTCTTTTACTTAGAGTATACTAATCTAAGAAGAGAGGATTAAAAAATTGTTAAAAGCAAATAAATTACCACTTTTTAGTTTCTGCTAGTTATATCTTACTATTTCATGGGATTCTTAAAGAAATCTAAAAATTTACTTATTATAATCACTTTTTTTTCTAGAGCATAAATCTAATTATAATAAGTGGCCTTAGAAAACATAGCTAAGAGATAAAGAGACAGAATTTAAATCTAGCACAACTTCAGAATCATCATCTTTCAACTAACCCAAAATGAAAGGTAAACACTATATTTGATTGGCTTATGGGAAAGGTGCCAAGGTAATTCAAAGGAAAAGTATACTCGGATCAGCAAATAGTGCTGAAACAATTACACATCCACATGCAAAAAATGAACCTCAGCCCTTACCTCAAACCTTACACAAGAAATCTTATATAATAAAATCCTAATATGCAAATCAACCGAACTACAGAACAACTGGTGGAATGACTGGTTGCTATGATGCACACTGACCACCAGGGGGAAAATGCTCAAGGCAGATTAAGAAATGGAAGAGTAATATTCCCCCTAAAGTCTCACTTCTCTTATTTTTCTTTCAGTTTTATTTTGTACACCTGGTTTCAGGTGTACAACTTAGTGGTTAAACAATCATATACTTCACATAGTGTTTCCCTTGATGTTTCCAGCACCCCAACTTATACCATACATCCTTATTGCAATATTATCCTATATAATAAAAAGCTAATATGCTAATTAGACCGAACAGCAGAACAACAGTCTGGATGACCTTCTGGACAAAGCCAGGGCTGCGAGGGCCAACCCCCTTGCACGAATTTTGTGCTTTGGGCCTCTAATAACTTTATATGTATCATAGACTCAAATATAGAAAAATTATAACCAAAATATTTAGAAGAAAACTTTTGTGATTGTTGATTAGGCAAAGATTTCTTTAACAGGACTCAAAGAAAACCCAGACAAGAAAAAATAAAGATAAATTGGACTTGTCAATGTAAGAAACATCCAAACCTGTAGAGAATTTTTATGACTTTATTTGAACCAAATGGACAACAATTTCTCAATGGATTGAAAAAGATGCTCCAGAGAATAACAGTTCTGTTGCTTAGTGTATACATTGCAATCAAAGAAGGAGGCCTAAAGAAGGTTACATAAAATTAATTGGTGGTAGATTGGGGAGACATACGAAAGGAGAGCAATTATTCTTGGGAATCGCCTGGCTGGTGTAGCTCAGTGGTTAAATGTCGATCCCTGCATCAGGAGGTTGCTGGGTTTGTTCCCAGTACAGGGCATGCAGGAGGCAACTAATTGATGTTTCTCTCTCATTGACGTTTCTATCTCTCTCTCCCTCTTCCATCCTCTCTCTCTGAAATCAATAAAAATACATTTAAGAAATCATTCTTGGGAATTAATAACAAGAACATAAACAATCCAATTTTTTAAATGGATGTAATATTTGAACAGGCATGTCACAAAAGGAGATACATAGGAAGCAGTAATCAGTGTTTGACATTATTAGTCATTTGGAAAATGCAAGTAAAACCACAATGATATGTCACTACATATCTATTAGATATCTAAAATTAAAAGAAAAAAACAAACACTGATAATAACATCTTTGATTATGTGATGCAACTGAAACAGCCATACATTTTTCATTATAATGAGAATTTTTACATAATGTTAAACATTTATACTTTATAATCCAGAAATCTCATTTAGCATTATTACCCATGAAAAATGGAAACACTTTCCACACAAATATCTGTATATAAATATTTATATAAACTGATATATAATAGTCAAATTTTGAAATCAAGCCAAAGGTCCATCCACTTAGTAAACGTATAAGCAAATTGTGGTATATCTATATAATGGAATGCTACTTGCCATTAAAACAAATCAACTATTGATACATGAAACACTATATAGATGGATCTCAACGGCATTATGTCAGAAAGCATATATTTACAGGATTTCACTTAAGTAAAATTCTGAAAAAGGCAACACTCTGGAGACAGAGTCTACTTCCGGAGCACCTGGGCAGGGACCTATGTTATAGATCAAATCAATAATTAATTATTCATAAATACCAGTTAAACTATTGCACATTTAAAAAATAATTTTAGTCATACTAGAATGGTGAAGCTGATTGGAATTTGTCATTTTTTATACACCTGTCCAAAGATTTCATAAGGCAGTAATTCATTGTATGATTTATAAGTTAATATTAAGAATAATTAGTCAAAAATAGCTGAACATTTGTATATCATTCCAGAGTTTACTTATGTGCAAAGCATTTCATAAGTATAGTAAGAGATTCTAAGAAATGCATAGCTCTATCAGAACCCTCAGAAATAATAATAATAACCACAGAGTTACTGTGGGTTTATTCTTATTTTAAAGGATTATTAAATATAAGGCAAGAGGAAATAAGGGACAAATGAGAGGCATGGACCAAGTAGTTTTGAAATGTTCAGCATCAATAGGTTTCTATTGGGGAAGGTTCCTGATGGAGTTGACAGTTGAAGTAAATCTTAAACCAGGGGTTCTCAAACTACGGCCCGCGAGCCACATGCAAATACAAATATTGTATATGTTCCTGTTTTGTTTTTTACTTCAAAATAAGATATGTGCAGTGTGCATAGGAATTTGTTCATAGTTTTTTTTAAAACTATAGTCTGGCCCTCCAACGGTCTGAGGGACAGTGAACTGGCCCCCTGTTTAAAAAGTTTGAGGACCCCTGTCTTAAACAATAAGAAAGAACTGGCCAGATGAAGTATGTGATGAGAGAGGTTTCAAATTGGGAAAGAGTAGAATAGAAGGACACAATTACTATTTACAGAAGAATGAGATGGTTTATCTGCTTGTTTGAACATTGCTCCTGGGGAAGAAAAGGAGACCTGGGCTTTTGTTGGATGAAGTTTGAGACCCTAAGAGTCAGAGATGGGCACAATGACAATAGAGATAACCTCATTCTCAAGCTGGACATCAGGAAACTGTACCCAAGGGAGCTACATAGCCAAGGACTGAGAGTGAACAAAGTATCAAATTATTATGGTCTGAAGGACCAAAATCAGGAGACAGTAGACTGAACAGAAATCAGAGAAATAAAATAGCAAGGAAGTTTACAAAAGTGAGTAAGAGGTTAGATCTGGAGAGATTCCCTCAGGGTCTGGGGATACCTGGAAGTCAGATATTTTTATAAGACCGGGCAGCCTTGCCCTCTTGCAAGAAAGCAACTATTGAAAACATTTTATAGATGGAGGACCACTGGAGGCACAAATTATAGATGTAATTTGTCAAATTTATTTCTGAATGTAAATAATGCCTAAATGTAGGTTTCTATGGTGGTAATCAATGCCTTGATATTGTAGTCTTTTATTAATAATCATAACAGTTTTCCAAAAAGTTCTGTCTCTTGCATCCTTTAATAATAATTGATTTCGCATATTCAGCAAAGTGAGAGATTCAGTGAGGCAATCAGTGGCCTGGGGAATGAAAAAGTAGTTGGCTTGAGCTATGCTTACTTGGCCCTAAATTTTATTTCTCAAGCTTTAAGGCTAATGTTAAGATGGTTGAATGGTGGGTGCCAATGGGTGTTTCTCAGTTGCTTCCTGGAATATTGCTGACTGCTTCATTCCCTTGTTTTCAGGGCATTTGCATGAAAATATTATTTTCTTCAAGTATCATGCATTCAATAAACATTTTATTAAATATCAGCAATATTCCTGGCATTGTTATGTGTTCTGAGGCACAGGGTACCATTGGAGCAGCGTGGTAGGATTTGAAGCTCTAAAAGCAAATAATGCATATGACACAATTCCCACCTTCAAAATAAACAATATGTAAAAGGTATATGACTGTTGAACATGCTGGAGTCTTACCTGTGCTCCAAAGAGAGGCATTACATCACGAGTCATCTATTAACCAAATGACAAAAATCCTATTGTAGAGCACACTAAAAGAGGATTCTCATAACACTTTCTAGGGAATGGTATAGTATTTTCCATCCTTCCACCAATAAAATGTGTAGTTATATTCCAAAACAATCAAAGCAGGTAATAACCACTTTCTAAAAATTATCTTATTCCTTTCATTTTTAAAAGCATTTTGAGAAAATATTTGGTGCCAAAAATTCTAAGGGATGAAAACATGAACGAAGTAGAGGTTCTAAAGATGAATGAGACTTAAGCTCAGGAGCTGATGATTCATTTTTCCAACCAGCATCTATTTGTTGATCTCCTGCATGTATCAAGCTTTATATTGGAAGATATTTCCATCATAACCTTATGGAATCTGGGCCACATATTTTTTTTCAAGTAGAATGTATGACAGTATTTTTTTATTTTTAGAGCCCTTCTAGCATTATCTATTGAAGAAAGATTAAAGAATTAGCTAACAATTTTCCAAAGTGACAAATCACTTCACATTTTTAAACATTTTTACATGTCAGTGTCTTTACATTTAGTTCTAGTCAACTAACAGTTATTGTATTATTGTATATTTATTGCATACAATGTCTTATAAAAGGGCTCAAATATGATTAAGGTCTTCCAAAGTTTATTATTTATTGAGGAAGAAATAAAAACAGACAAGATTTAATACATGTTTCTACAACCCACATATAGAGATGCTGGAAGTGGTTAAAAACACAAAGCCAGACAGAGAAAATGATTAATGATGCAACAGAAAATGTAGACAGAAAAAAATGTCTTGATGTTGTTTTGTGGTTTGTGTGTGTGGGTGTGTGTGTGTATGTATGACTGTGTGTTAGTGTGATAAATCATGACTTATTGGAAGTGAATCTTTTACTTATGAAAGCCAAGGAGGTTAATAAAGGCCACACTTTTAGCAGAGATCTAAAATCTACTCTTGAATTCTTGAGTATTTGCTGGAGTTAATAATTTTGTAGACAATGCTATGGAAGCAAACCAAGAGTTCTATCTTCCCCATTAAAAAGAGTTGCACTAAAATAAAATGGACATCTACTATGCAAAAATGTATGTACAAAGTTTAAATTCTAACCTTTTTACAAAAATCTTAGCAAATGTGTTAGACGTGATATAAACAAGTAATAATCCCAATATAGGAAAGTATGGAATATGGCAACAAATAAGCAATAATGACCAACAAATGAGTGAAAGCAACCTGAGGTAGTGAGAAAAACCTAAGAAAGTGGTTGAGAGGAGTATAAAAAAAATCAACTTTAAGAAAAGTCAAGGAGAGTGTAATGGAAGAAACTTAATATAGCAAAATAGCTGTAAAACTATTGGAAAAGCTAAAAAGCCCATTAGAGGACAATGAAACAACCCAGAGATGAACATTATGGAAACTTACAGGAGTTATTTAGGCATGTGGGAAGAATTTGGGTCCAGAATGTTAAGGCCAGATATGGAGAAGAATTGAATCCTAGTAATAGCTCAATGGATTCTATTGAAAAGGAATGAACAGATGAACTTCCAAGGAAACATCACGGTTCTGTGTTTGAGAGAATATGGGCAACATTGAGAGAAACAAGAAAATTGAGATGGGGAGCTCCACATAAGTCTCTCCATCTATAAAATGAGAATGAAACTGTCTGCTTGACCCTTCTACAATGATTGTGAAAACAGTGTAACAACTGTGAATGCTTTGAAATAACGTAATTTCTGTACAGTTTGAAAAGGCTTTATTTCATGAGTTGGCATGACCACATGGTGCTGTTAAAACTTTGTCACACTTTTCTTTCCTGTAGGGCCCTACATCCAGATGGCAGCACCTAGTAGTGTGTGGGGGGTAGTGGCTGCCAGAAAATTTCCACACAGTTCTCAAGCTATCAATAGGCAGTTTTATTAGAAATGATAGTATTTATATATATTATTCTACAAATGGAGTTTTTCTGGGCAAAAGAGTTTTATGTTTGTTTGCTTTTTTTTTGTTTTGTTTGTTAGTTATTAGGCAACTAAGTAGTACTTGGTGATGGGATACAGTTCTGCAGAGAGTTTGAAGGGAGTAGAGAGAGTTAAATGAACTGCTCAACTGCTAATACCGGGCTTCAGAGACAAGATCAGAAACTGATGTCAGATTACTCATCTGGCTCCTTTTCAGCCAATTTGGAGAATACAAAAGAAAACAAATATTATGTCACAATGGAGCTCTATATGAGAACACATGCACACAGTGTGATCAAAGAAGAAGCAATGATTTTTTGGAGTAAAGTTTTTAGATGGCAACATGTGCAATTGAACTCTCTGCTTCTGGAACTTCATTCATAGGGTCCACAAGAGGCAGTGGACTTTAAAAAACAAATTATAAATTTTTCAAACTATATTTTTTGGATCAATTTGTTTAAACATTAATTGACAAGAAAAAATATGCAATAGGTATTTCTTTAAAGTCATAGTTTAGGATCTCAAAATTTCTTCCTCTTATTAATAATTACTAATAACTAAATAGAAAAAGAGAAGAAAATTAAGAGTGTGAAAAAATAATCAGAAATTGATTTTATTTACCATCAATAAAAGCTCAGAATTAAAGATACCACAAATAGCCTAAATGAAGACAAAAATCTGTTAAATTTATTTTCTCCTCCTCCTTTTGCCTCTCTCCCTCCTCCTCCTCCTCCTTCATTTTCCATTTTTTTTGTTTGTTTTTGAGAAGCAGCAGCAGCTTTTAATTGTTGTATAGGAGAATATTTTTCAATTAATAAGCCCAGTTTTAATAAAATATGATCATTGAGAATATTTTAGAGTAAATACTTTCCGATTTTCTATAGAGAAACACTTGCTCTTGCATAATACATAAACTACACAGCTGCTCTGTGGATTTACATGTTTCCCACTAGGCAACATGCGTAAGAATGTTTGGCTGAAATTTCAGATCCTTAATATCTGAAGTAATTTGGCCAAAGAACATGCTTTTGAAGAGTTCAGGTCTGACTAAATGCAGGTAGTTCCAAATGGAAGGACAGGTCCTCCACAGGCCATTCATGGAGGTTTCAGAGACTAGAGGAGGTTAAGTACTTCCCAATCTGAAGAAGCGTCTGGCTTATAAAATGCATATGAATATGGTCATTATACCCATCTCTCTGAGATGTTCTGAGTCTAAAGCAAGCCCATATGTGAAAGTCTTAATAAATGTTATGAAATGCAGACCCTAAATAGAAATGATTCCTGAGGAAACTTCTTTCTATATGTGATAATATAAAATTATCAACCAAACTGACTTGAACAAACATTTAGGAATTGGTTGTCACATCATTCCCAAATATTGTTAGCAACATCAATTTTATGCCGAATCAATTCAGTTACCTTAAACTAGAAACTGCCAGGAAGCCTGTGGAACAAGCATCCTGCATAGAACCTGTGACATGATTTGTCAATGTGGTGATACAAAGATGCAACATAACACCTCTGCCCAGGGAATTTGGGTTAGTAACTGTTCAAAAGGGCTGGGCCACCGCTAAAACATCTCATCTTCTAAAGCCATTAACTTTATTACTCAAATAATTCATTTAAGACCATCCTATCACTTCCACTGGAAAAATGTTGGCTTTGTTTTTTGTGTTTTCACATACAATTCATGCATTTTTTCATTTTATTTTTTTTTAAAAAAGATGTTATTGACTTGTCTCAAAAGCCCAGTATAAAACCTGACACAGTTAGAACTTAATACATTTCTTTCTGAGATTGTCTCATTTAATTTGTATAATCAATGAAAGATATTGCTGCAATACAATTGAAAATTCTGAGCAGTTTTTTGTTTGTTTGTTTGTTTTAACACCTATTTTGGCAGGTTGGTATTAGGCAGTTTGCTAAGCACTGTATTTCTAAGTTGCCCTGGCTTTTACTATAAATTCTACTATTTCCAAGATTTTCAAACATATCCCAAGTAGGTGTCTATTTACTTAATTATGGCTCAGCTACTTTGTTTGTCAAAGATAATTAACATAGACAGATGTTTTCTACCAGTTAGCTGCAATCAGTTGTGCCATGTAACAAACCACCCTAAAATGTAGTGACTTGAAACACCTTTTTATAATTTCCCCTAAGTGCATGAGTCAACTGAGTGGGTCTGCCCATCTGAGCCAGGCAGGGCTGATCTCAGCTTAGCTTGCTCATGCATCTATGTCAGTTGGATAAAGGTTAAGTCTTCTAGAATATCCTCAACAAGGCTTGTGCCATATGATCTCTCTTCTTCCAAGAAACATTTCTGGGCTTGTTCTCATGGTGTGGCAAGGGTCCAAAGGAGGAAGTGGACACAAGCAAGAATGTGGCAAGTCGTTAGTTATCCTAATGGCCAGTTCACGTAGTTTAGCCTAGAGTCACTGTGGAAAGGAACTACCAGAAGACATTTATAAAGAAAGGCTGGGAAATTAAAGCCAGTCCACACAAGGGTAATTCAATTCAAAACTTCAGATATAAGAACTGTCGAAAAAATTGGTAGTTTCCTACCACAATATCTAAATTGTCCTTTCTTTTTAGTAAGAGAAATTTTATTTTTTAGTGGAAATATGCCCACCCAGGATTAAAGACTATTGTTGTGTCCACCTTTGGAACTACATGTAACAATGTCACCATGTACCAAAAGTAGTAACATATACTTAAGTAATAATATCCAATGGTAATTCTAGAAGGGCCCTTTAAAAAGGATTTCATCTTGGTTTTGTCATCTTGTCATTTCTCCTTCTTCTGGAATCCAGCACCAATTTAGGCATCAAAGCACCATCAGCCATCCTTTACCATGAAATATCCATGAGGAGGAAATCCACAGGCTATAATAATTGAGTGGAAAAATAGGAGCTTGTGTTCCCAGCAATACTATGGAGCTGCCATATTAGTGTCACCATTCATACTTTGGGACTTGTTTTCCCATGAGAAAGAAATAAACTGTAAAATCTTCCAAACACTATAAATGTTTTTATCATTTTAATCTGAAGCTCAATCTAATTTAGTATAGATCTACAGACTTCAAATATCTTATAAATGCTAATAAATTATCCATTAAAAAAGGGAATAATATAAGGACAAAACAACCCTTGGCTATAAAAATATTCTTACAGGTTTCTTCTTTTCAGGGCTTCCCAGAATCTTAACACATTGTTTGCGGGTAGTTTTTATCACGTGCTAACAGGTGGCGCGGGCCATTTTTGCTAATTTTTTGTGCAAATGGCAACGTTCAGTAAAATTACGATAACTTTAGTTTACGTATTTATATGTTACCCGCATTCTACAGCTAGTCTATGAAAAACGTATTAATACGTGTCCTGCACTCTACTACACTGGTAGAACGTATAAATACGTAAAACGTGTAAACACGTTTCCCGCATACAATGTGTTAAATGCTAATAAGCATGTTCAGTCTCTAAGAAGAAAATATCATTCCACATTTATCATTAGACTAGAGGCCTGGTGCATGAACTCGTGCATTGGTTGGGTCCCTCGGCCTGGCTGGTGATCGGGGATGATCAGGGCTGGCTAGGGGGAGGGACTGCAGGAAGTTGGCTGGCCTTGGGAAGTTAGCTGTGGGAGCCTACTGACCACCAGGGGACAGCTCCTGCATTGAGTGTCTGCCCCCTGGTGGTCAGTGCATCATCATAGCAACTGGTCATGAAGTTCACTTAGGCTTTTATATATGTAGATTGTGGAGTCTTTTCCCCCAGATAAGTGTTTTCTGGATAGCATTTTTGGAAGAGCTATTTTGTAGTTCTTATATATATATATAAGCTACCCCACTATACTAGAATATTTATAGTTTCAGCTATTTTTCCTATTTATTACCCTAAACATTATTTGCCACTAGACAACACTGCATTTGTAAGAAAATATGGACGTTAATATCATGAGACATTCAGTTATATATTGTGTGAGAAAGGGGGGGGGTGTGATGTGTCCCAATTTTTACTAAAATAGAAATTGGGAGAGAAGAGATTTCCTGAAGCAAAGTGTTTATGATAGTCACCTAACAGAATCTGCCACGTAAGAAAAATGGGCATCTGTAGAGAGTGAACCATACAATTTGTGCCTATTTTTCCAGACAACAAGGGACACCAAACTATAAGAAAGGAAAAAGATCAGTGCTGAGAAAATAAACTCATAAGAATAAAGAAAGGGCCACTTTCTGTTTGTGATTTCCTGGTTGGTTTTGGAATATTTTTTTCATGGGATTTATTTTAGCTTGGCGTCAGCCTGTGAGAAAGGTGATCTCTTAAACTAGAACATGTTCTCAGGCTTCCCCAGCTGTAAAAATAATGAGTGTTTCTTAGACAAGGAGCAAGTAGTTCCTAAATATGGCCCTGAGGAGGAATACTCTGGCTGTAGCATTTTCTCTGGTGATTGTCTGAAATTTTCATAACTCTATATTTCACAATTTCCAACTCCTTTTAAATGAAGCTCAGTGCAATCAGCAAGAGTATTTACATTTTAAATCCAATTCAACAGTGATTTATCCAATATCTAATATTTCCAGAGCCCTGTATAAGATCATGTGGAGAATATACTATATAAGGCGTTGAGTCCTTGTCCTCATGGTGTTTACATTTTGATGAATTGGCTAATATAATAATATAAAGTAAAATGTTTTCTCATCTACCTAAGAGTAAAAGCAAGCATTTGGGAGAGAGATTCAAGTGAGAGGTGGGGGGAGAGAAAGAAAAAAAAGAGAGACACAGAAAGACCCAATCTGGGAGAGAAATGAGGGCAGGATTTAGAGAGGAGAGATTACAAAGAAAACTTCTAAATTATAAGAAGGATTCATACTTCAGAGATTCAAGGAGAATATGTCAAGTATGCTTGGATCTGTGGAACAAAATTATTGTCTTCTTGTTAAGTTATAGAATAGAAAAAATTATAGAGGGGGTACAATAGGCAAAAATTGAAAGAAGAAAGAGGTTGCTGCAATTGGAAAGTTAGAGAAATCACCCAGACTGAACTCAGAAGTTAGAAAGGGTGTGTAAACAACAGAAGGCAAGAAACATTAAAGGCAGGAAGTTATCATATATGATTCCTGATTATGTGTACTCAAGTGCTGGCTGTTGGGGATGTGTCTGAAGAACCATTCTAGCTTTGAAGGACTCCATTGGGTTGTCTAAGGCCATTTCTGTTGTCTTTTTTTCCTCACATGTTGGTTCCAACTCTTTAATAAATACCTTTCCCATTAAGCTCCATCTCAAAGCCTGCTTCCCCAGAAGTCCATCTGTTACAACAGTGTTGCCCATGCATTTTTTTCTGTATTCTGAGCCATCCACAGAAAAGAAATTATTCTCTATCCTTCTCTCGCACTCACCTTCACAGGCTGTAAAGAGAACCAGTCAAGAGGACTAATCCTAACCATGGATCTATTCTAGAACATAAGAATCAAGAATGGCATTCAGTAGGCAGAACTGAGAAAAGAAGACACCAACACTATAGCAACATGAATTACAGGAACAATGTTAGATGGAGTGGTGAGGAGGTTCATTAGACGAGTTGAGAGGTTTTATAAGGTCCTAGAATGTCCAAGTTCTTCATTGGAACCTGTCAATACATTGCCTTGCATGGAAAAGGGGATTTTGCAGATGTGACTAGTTAAGTAAGGACTTTGAGATGAAGAGATCATACTGAATAACTCAAGTGAGCCTAATGTAGTCACAGTAGTTCTTAAAAGTGGAAGAGAGAGGCAGATACTGGTCAGAGAGGTACAACATTGCTGGCTTTGAAGATGGAGCAAAGTAGCCATCAGCCAAAAAATGTGAATGGCCCCCAAAAGCTAAAAACAAACAAACAAAACCCACAAGGAAACAGATGATTATCCCCTAGAGCAGTGGTTCTCAACCTTCTGGCCCTTTAAATACAGTTCCTCATGTTGTGAACCAACCATAAAATTATTTTCGTTGCTACTTCATAACTGTAATGTTGCTACTGCTATGAATCGCAATGAAAATATCTGATATGCAGGATGGTCTTAGGCGACCCCTGTGAAAGGGTCATTTGACCATCAAAGGGGTCATGACCCACAGGTTGAGAACCATTGCCCTAGAGAGTCTCTCTAAAGGACAACACTGCTGACACCTGAATTTTAGCCCAATGAGATCCTTATCAGCCTTGTAATGCAGAGAACTGTAAGACAATAAATGTGTTGTTTAAGCCACTGAGTCTGTGGTAAGTTGTTGTCTTGTTGTTGTTGTTTTAGCAACTATTACTACAATGCTGATACCAACTATATGGCAAATGTGGAAAGAGGAATAATACACGGGGATTGTAGTAGAGGGGCTGGTGACCAAAATCTTCATCTGCCACTTAGAACTATGATTTTCATCAGATCACATAGTATAACTATACTCACATTCTCCCATCTAGAACCTGAGCAATGTCACTCACTTATAGAGGTTCTCCAAGCTTGAGTCAAACACTTGTTGAATGTATATAGCATGTGCTCAGAAGAATATAGATTGGACTCAAGAGCTTGTGTTAATTATGTATTGTGTCTGCCTTTATTTCCTTTTCTTCCTTCTGGGGCTCTTGCGCTGAGTCTCCATCCTTGTAAAAGTGCCCCAGAGAAATGAAACCAGGGACTTTATTATAGTTCCTGGGTGTTTAAAGTTTGGGAAAATTGGGGTCATTGTGACTCCCGATTATGTCTAAGAATATATATTTTTCCCCAAGTAAAAATGAGGAACGGGGATAAACAAGAAAAAAATGCAGTTTATGTAATCATTATTTATCTCAATTGGCACTGGCCTGCCCACTGAAGAGCATCTAATTCTTTATTAGGTTGGTATCCATGCTCTTTAACCGCATCTGGCAGCCTAGTGCCTGCATTTATTATTCTCAGAGTGCAAACTTGTCATCCAACATCTGGTCTGCATTTGTTTCCTTTAATTTCCTTTACCCTCCCCCATTCCCTTACCCATTCTATTACCTATGCTTTTCTAAAAACAGTCATCTGAATGGATGTTAATATCTTTCACCATTTTACATGCAAACTTCCAGCCCGAATTCAGCAAAGAGATCAGAGACTCACCTGATTGACCCAGAGAGATGCCAGAAATAAAATGCCTCTATCTACATGTCATCATAAATACATTAGAATTGTTCTTTCAGTCTGAGAAGGGAGATACTCTGTTAAGCAAAATTTGCAATATGCACGTATCTAATAAAGTGAATTTTCCTCTACGGTAAAAGATTGGTGCATAGTCAGGAATAGTGAAAATAAGAAAATAAGCTTGTATTTTAAAATGGGTCTCAATTGGTACTTGGCTCATTACAGAAGAGTATCTAGTAATTGAGGGATGTCCCCCTGAGTCCCTGAGAATTTCTCATGGACAAGGAACAAAGCAGATACTGACTCTGTCTTAGAGACCAGGTCAACCTTTGGCCATAGTTTGAATTAGTCACACCATGAAAAGAAAACAATGGGTAAATCTGAAATATTTAATTTTTTAAGATCACAATTGGAATAACATCTGTGCTGAGGAAAAGGGAGCGCTTGGGAAATGTGGCCGCTCTGTCAGCACTGCATAATGCAGGAGAAAGAATGAGCAACCGGATGAAATTAGAATTGTTCTACACGTATCTGTCAGAATTCTATTCAAGTCCAATGGGTCTTAGCATTTTAAAGGCTGAATTTCATCTGGGGCATTTGCAAATGCTGCAAATCTTCTGCATTCCGAAATACAAAAATAAAGTAACTCTTTTTCATGACACTTACCCTCCATTTGGTCAAATGCCAAATTAATTAACTTCAAACCTCAAATAATTTATATCCATTAACTCTTAGAATTGATATTTAACTGTGAAGTAGGTAAACCTGATTTAACTGGCCCATACATATCTATCATTCTTCTGAATTTAAAGTACTTCCTTATTCGTGGTCCCTTTCACCTTCAGCCATTCTTTGTCCATGCCCATGTATCCTTAGCAGGAGAGCTGAATGTCAACCTGGTTTCTTTGGCCTCAGGGATTTCTATGGAGAAGAGTACTAAGACTGGCCCTCACAAATTGGCTCTTGAGTCAAGGAGGAAAGCAGTAATCTCCTTCTGGTTTACACCTCACATCTTAGTGAATGTGTCCTCTTCATCTACCAAAGTATGACCTTTAATTCTCTCTAACTGAACCCATTTTAAAATCTTTTTGTTATTTGTCTGAGAAATATGTATCCATCTTCCTTCTGAAATATATTCCTCAATTTGAATCTGAATTTACTTCCTTCCCATCCCTTTTGAGACTGCTTCATCAATGATCTCATCTTTTATTTATATGCTCAGTCATCTCCATCCCTACTCTAAAGGGTTGTCTGGCTTTTCTCTCAAAATCAAAACCAAAACTAAAGTTTTTATGATCCTGCCACACCCACCATCTACTATAGAATATTTCTATTTTCAGTTACTAACTAAGATTTCCTTCTATAATTGCTGCTTCTAATTCCTACATTTTCCTCAATATTTCCCAAACTCTAGTAAACTGGCACATTTACTAATCTTCTTCCAATTATTCAGTTTAGTGTAATCTCTCAATTTTAATTTTTTTCTTGAAACATTTGTCCCTCTAAGACTTAATTGCCACTACATTATCATGATTTTATGTCTTCTCGTCAATAACCCCTTCTAGAATTTCTCCTCTGGTTTTCCTCTGTCTTACTCTTGGAATTTTCCACAAGGACAATGGTTGTTGCATTCTCCTTGCACAATATCCTCAGCAAATTCACTTATTACTTTTTAAACTCTTCCTCATAGAAGTCAACCATTCTCTGAAAGGAAGGTTTTTAAAATGTTACCACAACCTATGACCTTATTCAACCATTCAATCATTAACACATTTATATCCATTGAATACCTTTTATGGTCCAGGTGTCATAGTACATATAGTATGTTTTATCTAATAAGCAATAGGTTGAAATATAAATTTAGTCTGTTTAATTTCAGAGTCTATACTCTCAAGGCTACATTATAGAGACTACAATTAATATAATTGTCAGTAAGCAGAGTATGGCAAACCAAAACAATTTTAAGTCCCTGACCAAGGAATTCCAGTCATTTATTTCTATTTTCCTTTGATTTGCATGTGGCCTCAACACACATACATTTACCTCCCTAGAAACATATACTTTCTAAAATTCTAATTTTCCTATTTGACTAATCCTACATGTAACCGATGAAGAAGCTATCCCTTTCTTCTGTTTCAAAGTCCTGCCCAAACCCTCTACCTGCCACCTCCAGAAATAAAAATGGGAAGCACAACGTATCAACCTAGATCTCATGACAAAATGACCTTGTTGGTCTTGTTTGTACTTTCTATGAGGAAAAAAAATGTGATTTCTTCAGAATTTATGGAAGTGTGACTAATGTTTTAGAATATTCAAGGCTGATCTTATGTATTATATTTCATATTCTATCACATTTCTGACAATTACAGATTGCATTGCATTCTAAAGGGGGGAGGCACTGCACTGTAATTTCAATATAGAAAGACATGAAAGGTCATTATGTTGAGTCCCAAGTACACTCATTGTACTTTAGCTTTCCTATTTGTATTAACTTTCCAAGAATCTCTAGTCCAAAATATTGCATCAAACTTTGGCTCTCCTTACTCTCTAGAGAAATATACCAATTCTTCCTTCTCATTATATTATGTTAACCTGCTCCACAGATGTACTGTTTTGGCCACTTTAGTGTAAGCTTTCATTACCTGAACAGAGATAACTGGATACAGAATCTACACTTAAGAACACACAATTTCCTGGAAGAGAGAGTAATGCAAATAAGTAAGTATATTATAAATCAAAATAGAAATCATGCCAAATGAAAATATAACTAACTCTGGGAATGCTTGTGGTTGGTTTGGCACATTTTTGCTATGCATAAGTTGCTGTTCAATTTAATTTCATTTTGCTTAACTTCTAGTTCAGCTACTACAAAGGCCTCAAAACTAGTCTATTCTCTGAAGGAGATATAAAGAGAGAATAAGATTTGTGTCCATGCCTTGATTTTACCAGCTAGTTGAAATAATAAGTCAGGTGATAAGGGATTCCGCTAATTAATAAATTGAGGTCAGCCTGGTAGAATTCATGAATATTCATTAGCCTCCAATTAAAATTTAGCATTTTCTTTGATTATAAATGTAGGAAATCACACCATGTAGTCACACACACACACACACACACACAAAGACTTGTCTTAGAAACACTTTTGTATTGTTACCAGATTTCTAGTTTGTCATAATCCACTACAGTGTTGTAAATATTTCAAAATAGTATTTGTCACCACTACTTTGAAATCATACTACTTAGACTGCTACTAGGTATTGTTTTTTTATTTTATTATTTTAATCCTCACCTGAGGACAAGCTTTTACTGATTTTAGGGAGAAAGAAGGGAGAGGGAGAGAGAGAAAAACATTGATGTGAGAGTGAAATATCAGTTGGTTACCTCCTGCACATGCTCTGACTGGGGATTGAACCCACAACCTGGGCATGTTCTCTGATCAGAAATTGAACCCAGGACCTTTCTGTGTACTAGAAGACATGCTAACCAACTGAGTCACACTGGCAGGATTAGGTCTTTTTATTTTTAATGCATTAATAAAGAACCATATGTCATAAATTTGTTTAATATTTGGATAGCTGTATTTTCATATAATTTCTATTCTATAGTTTCTGTTGTGATCCTATGTATGGTACTTTATGAATTAAAAAAACAAAAACATTTTATATTCTTTCTAGGAGGGGCCCATAGTTTGTACCAGAGTGTGAAGTGTACAAGAACAAAAAGTCGAATCTTCTATATGAAATCTTGTGCTTTGGAAATTCAAAGGGAGGAAAGGCTGATAAAACAAATGGACATACTAGTAGCTTTCCAGAGGAAGGACGGCTTCAGCAACATATGAGCTTTTACATAGACATGGAATATGCAATCGTGTTAGGAAGGGTAGTCTAGATGGGCAGAGTTAAGTGCCATAAATAAAGACACAGAGTCATGAATGCCAATGACTCTTTTAGCTCAAAAAGTAGGTGACATAGTCTTAGGGAATAGGTCATTTCTGATGCATAAAGGAATTGGCAGCACATTTCATAGCATGCAAATTATTTTCCCCAGAAAGTCACATCTACCCTTGGCAGAGTCAATGAATTTTAGGGTTGTGTCCTTATCTTAGTTCTATTTTTTTGACTCGTCATGTGCAACTTAAAAAAAATTAAATAATTTTACATCACCCCACTTGGTTCCTATTTGCTCTCAATTAGGTAGTATAAAATGTGAGCAGAGATAGTTTAAAACCACAAAAGAGCAGAATAATGCTTGGAGGGAATGGGACCTGAGGGTGGATAACCCTCAGGAAGAGATCAAATCACTCAATCATGCAGTGACAAGGCCCACAGGCCGTTCTTAAAATTCCCTGCTCATCGACACTCCTGTTCTAATCCCTAATGGTTTCTAACCACCAAAATCAACCTCTAACTTGTCTTCATAAACTGATGCCCCGATGTGCTCTTTAATTCCTTTTAAGTGGCATAAGGTCACTGACAGAGCTGAGTATATAGTAGGCCAGTGAAGGATTTGGCTTGGGGCTAAATTGCAATTCAGTTGAAAGCCCACAAAACTAGTGTTTTTTTTTCTAACCTAATCCTCTTCATCATGAATATACTTAAGAGAGAATCTCTGCAGTTCTTTTTTCTGCAACTCTGGTTTTCGTTTGATTCTTGACATATGTTCATTTGTTATTTTTGAGCAGGTTGTATATACTTCTTTTTAAAAGCCACATTAAACTTGATTTAACCACATGTCAACCTTGTTAGAGAGCAGACCCTGAGTTTTTATTTTGTGTGTTTGTTACTTCACATGGAGTAATTAGTGAGTAGGGGTAACAAACAGACTCCCTTATGTCTTGGCTTTGAGTCTAGATTGCAAACAGCAGATAGAGAAGTGATGGAAGCTTCTGGAGAAACGTTTCCACCATGGATCAGTTTGCTTTATAATTTCGTAGATTTTCATTGTTTGTTCAACTTTGGATCCAGTTATTTTTGCCCCACTCACTTCTGTGGCTTGTTCCAGCCAAAACTCCCCAACAGGAGAAAGGCTTGTAAAATAAATGCTAATTGCTACCAAAGGGAATTGACAGGAGTGCTGGATGCTGTGGTGTTGCAGTTACGAAATTCAGACTTTACCACTGGAGGAGGGGGTGGGGCAGAGAGAGAGAGAGAGAGAGAGAGAGAGAGAGAGCGCGAGCCAACACTTGGACAAGACTGTTAAGTAACTTTTGGAAACTGATTCTAGAGATGGTATGTGTAGCTTGCTCACTGTGACTTCCTGTTCTTTGTTCCATCCTCTCCAGCCTGTCTGTCTATCCTTCATGTTAGAATGAATATTGGAAAAGACACAGCGTCTCTAAAACTCACTGATTTCTCTTCTCTTCACTCCTGCGGAAATTTATGTGTCACACTATTATAGGTGGCATTTACTCACACTGAATTATCCCATCACTTGTGTATGTCTCTCCTGATTCCCAGAGCTCTGGCAACCCAGTGTGCTTACAACTGCATTCTGGGGATCCACTGTTTCTGAAGTCTGTATTGGGTGTTGAATATGGGTTTAGCACTGGGCTCAGTGCTTTAGAGTAGAAGCGAAAAGAATTTATTTCCAGAGAGATGAGCCTATCAGACAAAGCTGTTAGTAGAACATATGTAAGCAATATATAGAAGTATTTAATTAAGGACTATGTAGTTCAGAAGGTCTAAGATAATGTGGAGGTGTATATGGGATGAGTATTGGGAGAAACCTTCTCAGTAGTAGATATCAAATGCCAGGCATAGAGACATCCTGACCCTTATTGTCAGGGCAACAGTAAGAGTGACAGTAGAGAGAGAAGAAAGATAAGGATTCATTTCTAAAATAGATTGGTTTGTGTATGGATACTTGGGATGGTAGTTTAGTGGGAAAAATTGGATTGAGTCTTTGGGGGTTGGGAGAATGCAAATTCTAGCTCTACCAATTGCTAAACTGGGTAACTAAACTGGGCATGTTTCTTCAAAACTCTGTGCCTCAGTTTCCTCATCTATAAAATGAGGACAGTATTACTTTAATTACAAGATTGCTGGGCACACTAAATAAGATAATTAAGGTAAATTTCTTAGAACAATATTTAGCACCTAGTACGCAATGAATTAACATTAGCGGTTATGTTGTTGCTACATTAAAACTGGTTAGGTGCAATAGAGTCCAATTGTGTAGAGTATGAAAAGAAATCAGAAGTTTAAGTTTGGGGTTAAAAGACATGCTGGGCATTGAAACTTTTAAACAGTATAAATCAGCCAGCTAGCGATTCTCTATCCCAAAGCTTTACAACCGTTTTTCAGCATATACTGCTGAACACCTGCTTTAGGCCAATGAAATGCAAGATTTTGTAGCATATGGAGAAGTAGGGGGAAGTCTTTATCCATGAAGAATTTGACATTCTTTGAAAAGACAAGACACACTAGTACATATAGGTAATGTCTAAGAAGAGTATAAGATCATATCTGAGGAGGTCCAAAGTTAGTGTTTATAATTAGCCTTTCCAAATGTTTGACCTAAAGCACTGGTTTCTTCCCAAGAAAGGGTTTGTATAAGAAAGACAGAGAAAGAAAGAAAGGAACTGTAGGAAGAAAGAAAGGAACGGTAACTACTGCAAGTGATGTTGAAAAATCATCTTATATTAAAATTACATATATTAACTTATTTAATCTTTCCAACAATCCTATAAGGGAGGTACTTTTCTTCTTCCTATTTTATAAATAAGCAGCTGAGGCACAAAGAGGGTATATGCCCAGGTCACAGTAAAAAAAAAAAAAAAAAAAAAAAAAAAAAAAAAAAAAGTGAACCTAGGAGTTCGAACCCAGGCTCTGGGGCTCCAGATTCCATGTTCTCCATAATGGTGCCACAACTCACACCTGGACCTGGTCCCTTCAAATAAGAATTGTGTTTAGGGTGAATTATACACACAAGACATTTAAGCTAACAATTTGTTTTGAGGATTTTGAAAAGAAGACAGTGATAATATGTAACCAGACTATTTGGCATTCTATACATAACGTTTTAAATAGATAAATTTTATTTGATATACATTATTAACCAAGAAATTGAGGCTTCCATTTACATAAAAAAGATGCACACCCTGCAAAAGTCTGTTTTTCTGTTGCTCTATGAATGAACAGACTTTTATTTTTTTCAAGTATCTTCCACTTTTAGCTTTCTTTTCCAGAGTTTTTGCCCTGGAAATCTCTCCCTGTCCATCTTTCTCTCTTTTCTTTTACCTCATTCCTTCTCCCACTTCCTTCTTATTGGCATCAAATGGCCTAAAATAAAACTTCATTCAGAGTGTTCAGGTAAATTATAGAAATCCTTTTATCCCTCCAAATTCCACTCAAAATTCTCCTTCTTGTCCTATTTTCCTACTTGCTCCCTACGCTCACAAAGACAACCTATTTTGTTTCTGCTGAGTTTTTTCACCATTTTTCCAATATATGATTTTGTTATGCTCTGCCTTTGCACATGCTGTTCGCTTTTCTGAGCTCTCTTTTCCCTTCTCCATATGGCCAACACTACTTACTATTTAAAAGCCAGCTGAAATGTTACCTCCTATGTTGAGACATCGTTGAACTCCCAGAACACTCTGTTCTTTTCTCTGTCACTGCATTCAGCACATTACCTCCCTTCACTAATACACATTAGTCTAGGAGTTTTGAACATAAGAATAGTGTTTTATTTACTGTTCTATCATTGGGCTTGGGCATATATATATATAAGACTTCTATAGAGGATGCTTTTATTTTCTCTGTCCATTTTGACAATTATATGTGGCAACTCTTAAGCCTAGACAAAGTGATCTTACAAAGCTAGGTTCTCTAGTTAACACCACTTCTCCCTAGCACTGAATGCACGCAAGGAGCTCAGAACATTTGTAATGTTAGTTTAATCAAGATATAATCTTGAACAGAAGTTGGCGGCCACAATTTAAATTTTGAGGATTTTAAAAAGAAGACACTGAGAGTATGTAACCAGACAACTTGGCATTCTATACCTAAAGTTTTCAATACATAAATTTTATTCGATATACATTATTAAGCAAGAAACTGAGGTTGTTACATAGAGAACCTAGTTTTATAAGATCACTTTGTCTGGGCTTAAGAGTTGCCACATATAATTGTCACCCTGTTACACACACAGACATACATATCCCAGATAATACAATTTGACAAAATGAATTGTTGTCAATTTTGATAAGGATTGCCACAAATAAATGGGAATTCTTCTAACCCTTTTTAAGGTTTGTACCTTAGCAAACACCTCCTGAGTTCTTCATCTGTCATATCCACTTCTCTGCCCATTCATGGGTTCCTTCATGATCCATTTGTAAGGCCTTTCCCACCATTCCTGCTGATCTCAAAGATTGAACTGGAAATTGATATTTGGCTACTGCTGCGGCAATTATTTATGTTCTTGTACTCCGGCCTCATGATGTCTCTTCTCAGTTATTGAATGGAGAAGTCAAGGTGATCTGAAATTAAATGCTCACAAAAGAGTGAACAGACAAATAGAGGGGGGAGCTTGTTTTCTGAAGAGACGACAGTAACAGCTGTTATTTGAGTTCCTAGTTCTAAACCCTCATATGGTACAATTGAAATACTGGCTGATAGTTTCAAGAAATATGCTGTTATATTTTAGTAACTACCACTTGTTTCTTAAATTATCTTGAATAGGTTCTCATTATTATGACTACAAATATATGACTTAATCAGTACTTCAATGTGACAGTCAATGTTGCTTTTTCAGTCGAAATACCCTACCTCAAATGTACTAAATTTATTTAAGGCCAGACCCAAATTCCCTTTTTATCTCTGAATTTTTATCACTCTATAGGCATTAAACTTCTAAATTGCGTTACTTATTTTTATTCATTAATTCATTCCTTAATTCAACAGAAATTGCTTAACATCTGCCATATAGCAGGCAACATGCCAGAGACATAAATGTAAACAAGACTACACCTGTGTCTCCAAAATGCTCCTAACCTTTTGCAAGAGATTTACAACAAAATGATATAATGTAATATGACACAATCGAAGTAGAAGTTGGCATGGAGCACCATGGAAACAAAGAAAATATACAACAGAATTCTGATTTGCAGGGGAGGAATGGTCTTCTTTTTTATAGCATAGTTAGTTGCATGTCATTCTGGCCCTGTCACTTATGTTGTAAGTAAGCAGAGGCACAGTAAGTATCCTTCTGTAACCAAAACCAACCACTGCCATCCGGTACAGAGAGTATTTCTCTTGGGTCAAGTTCCTTAGGAAACAACTCTGAGATGGGTATTTATAAGCAGAAATTATTGGGAAGTATTCTTGGCACCAGATCTCTAAAGGAGTAGGAGAGCAGGATTAGACAGAGGGTAAAACTGAGCTTTGATACAATTGTAATGGCGACCTCACTCATCTTGCAGGGAATTCCAGTTGAGCTGGTTCTTCAGCGATGTCCACTTTGAGGCAAAGAGAACAGGTCATTTTGTACCCTTGCATGGATCATTTATTGGGCAGGGCTGGCCTTTTTGAAGGCCTATAGACTTGGGCCTTCAACTGAGGAAATTCCCAGAGAAGTAGTCAACTATGAGTTATCAGCAACCTCTACTCACAGCAGCTTGGCAATGAGTGCCACATGCTAACAGAGGAATCTGGGTGTCACATCACAGGAGCTACTGCAGCACCCTGAAAATGATAGCTGCTCAGTGGCTAGTGGTAAAAGTTCCATTTTATGTGTTAGCATTCACTATTCTAAAATCTAATTTTTGCAATACCAGTGAGCATAGTCATATCTGAGCACTGGATTCTTTGTTATTTTCTGAACTCTAGGCCTGAGCTCATTTGACATTTATAGTTGTTTTGTAGGGAACTAAAGGGAAAAGATTCATATTCACATTATGCATCTTGCTAGTCAATGGACAAGGCCTCCCTGCTTTATCACTCAGCAATTGGAATTTTAATTAAGTCATGCTCCCAAATAAATCATTCATGATCAAGACATTTGCAGTTGGCTGACAACAAAGGTAACAGTTAAGGGGAAGTGGCATTAAATGAGTTGGGAGTTCCTTGGATTAAGGCCAAGTTAGAAGGAATGGTAACTCTTCCCAAAAATCTAAATCAAAGAGAGTTTTCTCTGGTAAAGACAGTTTAATCAAAACAAAACCAAAAAAGCAGCCAATAAATTTGTTGAGTAAGAAAAAAATATATAATCTATGCCAAACTAGCCATCTTAATTCACTTTATTGGAAAAGTCTAGACCCTCTTCTGTTGGAAGAGAATCCAAAAGCTCTAAATAAATGTCCACCTTAATCAGTACATAAGCAGGTATCTGTTTCACATTTTGGCAAAGGAGTAACAAAGTGAGCACTGATTCGCAGTTGTCCAAATGGTTGGCTTACTGAATATAACCTCAACCCTATTTGAGAAAGTTTGCTGACAGTTGACTTGGTTTCTAAACTCTGAAACTCCCAGAGGACACCACCAGGAGAACACTCTTTCACATGAGGATGGGGCAATCTGATCCTGAGGACCAGAAGGCTATGTGCTGGTTTTCACTGTATCATATATGGCAATGCAGGGAGGAGTTTTGAGGAAAAGCTATTCATGATCCATTTGAAGGCATCATGGGAGACATGGTCATTTCCATCCTTGCCTCAACTTCTCCTTCTATGAATTGGGGATATATACCCTGCTACCTTCCTTTAAGGTAGTGGTGACCCCACAAAACAGGTTTGACCAATCTATAAGAAGTTAGGCTATTTACTCTCAATTCCTAGAAATAATTGAAATTAGGTCCTGACACTCTCATCTCTCTCTCTCTCTCTCTCTCTCTCTCTTTCTTCTCCTCCTTCCCTCCCTTTCTTCTCCTTCACTCTTCTTCAGACCTCTCTTTTATTTTTCTAAAAATATCTAGCTTTTTAAAATAATTAGATCACATATTTAGAAAGCACTTAGAGATCATTTAATTTAACCTTACGATGCAAGGACCCCTCTCCAATATCTTTCAAATGAGTTGCTCAGCCTCAGTTTAAACGAGTTACAGGGACTCATCTCATTGCATCTGGAGGCAGCCATGTAATCCATCTTTTTTGGAGCACCTACAATAAATCAGCCATTGTTCTAGAAAAAGAACAGTCTGGAGAACTCTAGTCTTTGGAAATATCTTATTTTTCAGTGGAACTATTCTCTCTATAGCTTTCATGCTCTGACCTTAGTCATACTTGTCATAATCACACAACACAAGCTTTAGCTCCCCAGCAGTAAAATGTGGCAGTAGGCATATGCTACAGGAGCTATCATTACAGCATCAGACAATTGAAAGTGTTTCAAGTGCAACCCTGCTTTTTGCTATGCAATGGGACAACATACTTAAATATTCAAAGCTTCTGTTTTGTTCCTCTTGAAAATAAGGGTTATAATAGTACTTATAAATTTTAAATGAGAATTATATGAGGGTTCCTGTAAAGTTCTCAGCCTATCAACAAGTATAGTGTGATTACTCAATATGTAATAGCTATTATCACTATGAAATGAAGGATCTTTCTTATAGGAGGACAGTTGAGGCAAACAGTACAAAAGTAGAAAAACGCAGCTACTGGCAATTTTGTTCTGCCTTTGTCATGCTGCTGAGACTGATTGACACTCATACATGGTGTATTTTAGATCAAAAAAACTTCAAAGTTGAGTATAGGTGAGAGACAATCAATTGTAAAATGGACATCCATTTTGTATGAGAGACCAATTAATGGACCATAATGGTCACTTCCATTACTGTGCCTGCCTCTTATTTAGAGTTTTGTGCTAACAAATCAGTCAGAATTTTAATCCCTGTGGAAGAACCTTGGTTTTATTTTATTTCATCATTTTGTTTATTTTCTGAAAAAACTCACATTACTTTCAATAATTGTACCTCTTTCTGGAACAAAGTTAAAAATTTTACATGGAATTTATATATATTATTATATGCAAAGTTCTAAAATACTAAAGACTTAAGCTTCCCCTAACTGACTTACTCTTTCTTTCTTTCTTTCTTTCTTTCTTTCTTTCTTTCTTTCTTTCTTTCTTTCTTTCTTTCTTTCTTTCTTTCTTTCTTTCTTTCTCTTACTTAATACTTAGTGAAGAATAGAATACTGGTTTCATTTTTTCCCTGTTGCTAAGTGATCACCTCCCAAAATGTGGGTACATATAATTTCCAGAACAGGAGAATTTATGGGTAATGGCTGTTTACCTTATAAACTAGATATAGACAATGCATTGTGTAAGGTCACAAGAGTAAAGTTGCTTATTTAGCTATGGGATGAGGCATGCCCACTATTCAGACATGGAAAGGCTACAAGATTCCTACCCACTCCTGCTCAGAATTTTCTAGAAAACCATAAAATGTCAACATCTCTTAGGAAAGAAGCATAATAAGTCTTTGTTTGCTTCTGAAGCAACTCTTTAGAGACTCAGATCAATCAAAGGATGCCTCTGGCCATGCTTTTCGGAAAAAAAAAATCTTTGAAGGTATTGTTTTAGAGGCTGTAAGTCTATGCCCATGTTTGCTGGCTGTCCAGACCAGCTTTAATCACTTACTGAAGAGAATCATTCATAAGACCAAGGAAAAGCTAGGCATTTCCAAAGGGACTTTCCCCCACTTAAGTCTTACATTCATCTCTTACCGATCTCATCAGAATATGAGAAGAGACTTCGTTTCTTAGTCAATCAAATATCTCTCACTGGATGCTGAGACTTAGGGAACCAAGAGTCAATATGATACTAAAATATGAAATCTTCTGGATGACTCAAAACCGCCTATGAGCCAAATTCAGCAGTAAGAAAAGCAAATTTTACTGCTGAGGCCCAGGATGGCATGCTTTACATTAACAAGGGATAAGTGTTTCCAAATCCTGCCTTCAGACTGGAAGTCATGAGGTTCTTATTAGCACTATGGGTTTGGGGCCTGTGAGGAAAGACAGACAGATGGGTTTGGAGAGGCAAATTTAAATACTGAGCATGGTAACCTCGTACAGAAGAAGCTTACACGATGATATAAAGCAAGCATGTCAAACTCGTGGCCCACGGGCCGCATGCCTCGTTTATTTGGTCTGTGTTAGCCTTTGAGTTTGACAAGCTTGATGTTAAGATACTTCTTTTTTTAAAATGTGTTTTTTTATTGATTATTAGAGAGAGAGGAAATAAAAGGGAGAGAAACATTGATGAGAAACATTGATTTGCTACCTCCTGCACACCCCTACTGGGGGTTGAGCCCATAATCCAGGCATGTTCCCTGGCTCTGAATTGAATTATTCATGGGAAAACACTCAACCAACTGAGCCTCACAGGCCAGGCAAAGGGTATTTCTTTCTTTGTTTTTTAAATATATTTTTATTGATTTCAGAGAGGAAGGGAGAGGGAGAGATAGAAACATCAATGATGAGAGTGAATCATTGATTGGCTGCCTCCTGCACCCCAGCACCAGGGAATGACCTACAATCAAACATGTGCCCTGACTGGGAATCGAACCATGACCTCCTCGTTCATAGGTTGAGGCTCAAGCACTGAGCCATGCAGGTTGGGCAAGGATATTTTTTATTTCAATTTGACAATGACTTAGAAGCAATTACCTAGTTGATACCTTTCCTCTGACTGATGCAAGCCTTGAAAATCTTCATTTTCTTGCAGACAAGAGAATATGAGCTGTTCTGGATATTATTTCATAAAATCAAGCACATTGTCCCTTAGTATTTACAGAGGATTTGTTCTAGGATCTCCATCCCTCTATGGATACAGAAATCTGAGGATACTAAAATATATAAAACTCGAGACCTGTAGAATGGATTTGTGCAATGATGAGGTCCCTTGGCCTATGCTGTGGGAATCAGCCCACTCCTGCATTGAGCGTCTGCCCCCTGGTGGTCAGTGAAAGTCATAGTGACCAGTGGACCAGTTGAATAGTTGCTTAGGCTTTTATATTATAGATGACATAGCAGTATTTGTATATAATTTACACACATCCTCTAGTATACTTGAAATCATCTCTAGATTACTTATAATATCTAATATGATGTAAATGCTGTATAAATAGTTGTCATACTGTATTGTTTGTGGGAAAATGACAAAAAAATAAAAATCTGTACACATTCAGGACAGATTTAACCATCCTGGACCTATCTACATAGTACATGCCAGTAGCAATGTAACATTTTATTTTCAAATATTTTCCATCTGTGGTTGGTTGACTTCACAGATACAGAACCCATGGACCTCAAGGACCCAACTGTACAGGCAGGAGTTTAGAGGAGAAAAGTCAACATCACAAAAGACAAGTAAAACGACAGTTTTGATTGCTAACTTTGTAAAGAAAATGCCAGTGATCACAAGAGTAAGTCATTATACAATGTTTAAATGTACCATTGTTAACTGGCAAGAATTAGTTCACAATAAACAGGATTGTTGCAAAAATATACAAGGAAGAGAAAAATAGGAAACTCTTAAAGATCAAAAGAGCTAGACCTAAGGATAACTGTAACTTTATTAGGACTCAATTACATCTTTACGAGGCCACTATTTTTGACTAAGTTTCCCCATTCTCCCTCTTTCACAGTATTCTTCTTAGGTAGGGTGGGTCTATAAGTATAGCAGACACTTAAATGAGCAGTTTGCTTTTTAATACAGTTAAAATAGAAGTTGAAGTATCCATACTGACTTTTCCTGGGAATATAGATAAAGACAGGTAGACTTGATCTCTAAGTACTAAGCATCTTAGGGTAAATTCTAAGTTCTTTGGATAAAGAGTTATGTCTTCTTCATAGTTCTAATCAGAATTCTTTGCATGTTTTAGATTCTGTAAATATTTGTTTAGTTAAATTGACATTTTCCACTCTTGTATTAAATGTATGAAAATGTCCATTTCCTTCTATAGTGAAATGTTGAGATAAGTTTGACAGTTCACTGCATGGTATAGAGAATCACTAAAAAATCCCCTTTGATCAAAGTTAACTCTTGGATTTTCCTCACTGCCTTACACTGTATCGACATGCATTCTTTAGGCTTCAGACATTTCCTCTTCCATCATGATAACCTTGATTGTCACAATGAGTAGAATAGGCTAAAACTGAGGTGAGATTGTAAAATGAAATATTTCAATGAGAGAAGGGATTTTCTCTAGTTTACATATCCTATAAAAAATACTCTTGTGCTGATTCTATCCATTTCACTCCTCCCACAGAGTTCATCTAGAGATTGTGGAATCACTAAAATTGGCAATATTCTGTGAGCCTAACATATTTGGTTTGCTTTAAATTATTCCAGAATATCAAAATGTCCTGTTTCTGATGAAGAGTGTCCTAGGACGTAGTGCTGACAACCTAAAGGAGTGTGTGGATTGAAATAAATGGGGTTGATGATGTTGTGGAGGCACATGGCTCCTGTGTTTGAGATCTGTGTTGACCTCTAGGCAGAATGACTGTCTCCTGCCCTTGTACTCTTACAGCAAGTTTATGTTCTGTTTCTCACCTAGTCTACTGAGCCTTTTTTACACTCTGTGGCTTTGATGGCAGTTTGTTCCACTAGATTTTAGGCTGCAAGAAACAGAGGTCATTTTCTTACATATTATTTTTATCCTCCCAACTTTTTTTCCTTCATATCAGTTCTAAGGAAAAACAACAGTTTAATAAGAAGTAATTCAATATCTTAATGTTAATACTAGAGTCAGAATATAAATAAAGGTCATTATACTAATGTTTTCATGATCTTTGCAATGTAATGGTCTCCAAGGTGGGATGCATGCATCATGGGAGATAAGTGCAAATCATTAAGTTGAAGGAAGAAAATATTAGAAAATCTACTTAGGCGTATTTTTATCTCATTCTTTATACTTTTCACCAGGAATTCTTCAGTTTTTCAAATGTGAATTCACCTAGCATAATTAATTTAAGGAGCTTAACCCCTAATAGCTGGAAAAGGAAATACATTTTTAGAAAATCAAGCTTCATAGAAAGTTACATATGTACATAAACCCACATATACTTTACATCCTTCCTTTAACATTATTATTTTTAAATGATGGACAAATCATCATATATAAATATGTGTATACATGTCTATATTCAGGTTTATCACATTTCATTCTAAGATGTCTTTAAATACTAAAATGCACCAGCAATTTAATAATATTTTCTAAGAGAAAATAATTCTATATTAAAATGAAAATAATAAATTATAATTCACTTACCAATCTTAGAAATGTTAAAAATGGGGAAAAATACAGTCTGCTTTAGCTTAATTTCCTTTTCAGCCCTCATGGCCCTGTTTTATATGCATACAAAAGTAAAAGAACTAAAGATCAAGACAAATTTTAACATCTAAATAAGAAAAAAATAAAACAAACATAAAAAATGTTAAGTGTGCTCATCTTTGAATATTGGCACTACAAGAATATTTTCACTTACTGCATTTTCTTAATATTTCATCACATGCATATATTTTAAGTACTAATATTGAATATAATATTTAAATTAAAATAATTTTTAAATAGTTCAAATAATATTGAAAAATACATACACTATATAATTATAGAATTCTAACTGCAAAAGCATTTTAATGTCAGCTGAATAACTTAAATAACTGTCTGACTGTAGAAGTAGCTAAAAATCCAAAAAAATCTTATACTCAGAGGAAATGAATAAAGGTCATGCTTTTATTTGTGAAAGGATAGCTACTCCACATATTAAATATCAGCCAATCCCAGAATTGGACAAACTGAACTGTAAAGAAGGTTAGTTTTAACATAAGAGGTTTAGGAAGGATCAAAGAAATAGTATATAATGAGAAGATTTCAGAACCAATGACCAGTGGTAGGATATCTAATGATAGTATTAATTTATATTAATAAATTAAAACACATACTTTTAGCATAATACAATAAACCTACTGAACAATGAACACATTAATAAAGATATTAGTACACTCCTAAGTGTAATGAATTATAATATTGAATTTATGCTAGATTTCAGACAGTACTCTAATTGCCTTTCATATATCCACTCATTAAATACAACTTTATGAAGAACATGCCAAATTTCCATTTTAGAGATGGGGAAACTGAGGCAGACACAAAAGTGTTAGGTAGAATGCTTAAGGTAAAAAGAGTAGGTGTGTATAGCAAGTTGGTCATGCTCTGGAACCTGTAACATATACTCCCCATAAGTATCTGGGCAAAAGCAAGTACATGAAGTTCAACAGTAAACTCCTGACTTCTCTACCAAAAAGGACAGTCCATTGAAAAACATTTTTAAAATACCTGAAAATTGCTGACCATTTTGCTAAGTATAATGGGGATGCAAAATAAAAGATAAATGGTTTAGCGTTTTGGAATCATATATCTGACCTCAACACTCTATTTGGCCACATGCAGTTATGAAATTGAGCACTTTGTTAAGGTCAGTTTTTGATTATTTCTTTGTTATTTATCTGGAAAGGTGGTTAAAATACATCACATTGTTTTATGAGGGATAATGGAGAAAATTCATGTAAAATATTTAACATAATGATTTGGTATGTAGTAAGTATTCAACAAAACTCAGAATATAGATATATATGCTCTTTTAGAACATACACATGATTCCTTGTAAGCTTAAATTATTTAGATGAATAATATGTTTCACAAAACAAAATTTTCCAGGTACCAGGAAACTTACAGAATCAAGGATCATTGTCTTTGACAGCACAAAATAGTGCACTTGCAATTAGGAAATGGAAGCATAATCACCTTTTCATTTTAGGTTAAAATGACGAAGCATTACTTGTTTTAGCTTAGAGAAATAGAATTTCCCTATACTGTTCAATTTTAATATTTATACATAATTAACTTTTTAAATCACCCTCTTGAAAATATGTGATTCGGAGGTTCTTTTTCCTTTTGTTTCCATTGTCACACTAACACCCATGCAATGCTGACTTGGAGGACAGAGCTGTTGTCCAGAGAGTGTGGTGAAAACCCCCAGTGGAGTCTCCATGTGAAACTGGGCAGGAATTGAATGAATGTACTGCAGCAACTCCTCTGCTCCCTGGAGGGAAGACTAGATGATCCAATTCAGCTTGCTCATTCACAGTTTCTATGATCCCTAAACAAAAAAACAAAACATTGTCTCAATTGCAAAGGGACAAACGTGGTTTTCTGAGAAATGTTTTCATGTGTTCCTAACCTACGTGGTCACTCTTTGGTGACCCTGCCCAAAACTTCAGCAGCACAGACAGAAGCCTTCCCTTACTTTTTGGCAAAATATTTGGAGACATTCTTAAGGCAGAAGCTGATAGAGGAAAAGAAGCTTTTCAGGTTTTTTCTGTTCAAATAGTTGACACCTGGAGTCATGCGCTCTTTCTTTTAAGTGTAAGAAATTTCCTCTTTCTTCTAAACCAATTCTAATTCTGTCTATTTGGGAGCAAGGTCATAGCATAATATGTGCTAAGGTTGAGAAGTGCCACTGAGCAGGAGGACATCAGCTTATGAGCACCTTGAAACTCCGTAAAATTAAAAAAATATCATGCTAGAAAGAACCTTGGAGACCCTATATTTTAGAACTTAAGAAGCTGAAATTCCAAAGAGACTTCTTGACCCCTGAGCTCATTCTTGAGCACCCAGCCCACACGTCTCCTCCTTGCGGATGCCGCCCCTGGCTCTTGTTAGCACAGCTCACCATTTTCTCTGCAGGCCACCACTGGGACTAGCACATACCTTTAATATTACCAATTTGCGTAGGTATTTCTCTTTTCCAATTCTTCAAGCTGAGGTGGTTTGCCTCGGTGAGGTTTATAACTTCTAGAGGGTCTGTGGATATCCTTTTTGGAAGGGGGGTACCTTGCATAAGTCCTTTGAATTGTACACAGAATTGTATTTACAAGTCTAGGGGACTTGTACAGTTTTCTGTGGACAGACTCCAACGGTTTCAATAGATTCTTGAAGGAGTGTGTTATTGATCAAGGCCAAACGATCCACTGCCATGGACTGTTAGTCCTATGACAACAACTAAGTCCCTGCCTCATTTATCTTATTCTCCTATCCTATTTCAGAATTTGTCATATAACACATTCTCAAGTTTTGTGTAGTGAACAAGTTAAAATTTGGCCCTTAGTTAATTAATTGATGTCAAAATTTGTGCTAGAGTGTAGTCTTATATTCCTTGTAAAGGGCATTTCTAATATTTGAGTTCTTCTTTCTTCAGCCACTATCTGATCAAAACTAAAATTTAACTAATACATTTCTAGCTTCCACGTACATTGCCTCCAATGTCCTTACATTTCATGGCCCAGAAGAGCATAGAAGAATGTATAAAACCGGAAGTCTCATGGAGCCACTGCTACAATATTAAGGAAAATGTCTGGAATTTCAAGCCAAAGGAAAACTACTCAATCCCAGCTCTTTCATGTCTCAACTGTAGGCCTCTCTCTAAACCCCGTAATTTTCCGCACTTTCACCTCAAATAAATAGTCACTCTACTTAATATTGTTTTTGCAAAAGTTAATTGACATGAACATGAAAGTAATATATACAAATTCAAGGTCTTGGTAGAAAACAAAAGGTTTTAACATTATACATATGCATTAACTGAGTATCTATGAAATTTCATTTCCATTTCCACACAAGCACATCATCTTTTATACTCCCTCTAGAGCAGCGGTTCTCAACCTGTGGGTCGCGACCCCTTTAGGGGTTGAACGACCCTTTCACAGGGATCGCCTAAGACCATCAGAAAACACATATATAATTACATATTGTTTTTGTGATTAATCACTATGCTTTAATTATGTTCAATTTGTAACAATGAAATTGGGGGTCCCCACAACATGAGGAACTGTCTTAAAGGGTCACGGCATTAGGAAGGTTGAGAACCACTGCTCTAGAGACATCAAAAATAGTGCCTATTTAGCATGACATTTTATATCCATTTCTCAAAATTTGCGGATAGTGTGAATTTGAATGCCAAATATACCCAAAAAGAAACCCAGAATTTGATTCCTTAAGGGCATAATTTTTATTCAACCAGATTATAGTAGATAGACAATGTTCTTGTAATCTGCTAGGTTTATTTTTCTACTACACATTACTGAGATCAGAGGTCTTTGAAGCCTCGTCATTGCCTGTTGCTATCATGTCCACATTTTCTGTTCCTTGGTACCTATTGAAAATTGGGCCTCAGTAAATCAAACTTATCAAGGCAGTCACAGCCTAAGGTCATATCCCTAGCTTTCTATTTTTAAGTAACATCTTTATTCCTGATTTCTAGCATTTTTTCTTTAGAAGCATAGCTATGCATATCTTATGTTTTCTTATTTTTTCACCACAGTTTCTTGCTATTTTCAGTAAGAGAGATTCTTAGTCTATCTTGTTTGAATCACATGTCTTCTATCCATGATTCTTAAAGAAAAAGATATGATGAGTGCAAACATTCAGCTCAAGTGTGTGTGTGTGCATGCGAACGTGTGTGTGTATATGTATTTACCTTAGATGGGTCAGTTAACATGTCAAAGGCTCAAATGTTTACATATGAAAATGGGGGAAATAATTCTTGTACTATTTACTTACAGGGTGTCTGTGAGTAGCAAATGATAAAATATATGTAAAAGTACTTTGGACAGCAGAAGTTGTGACACAAACATAAAGAACTGCTATATCTCTGTCATTGATTATTTGGTATTAGAAACATATTATAAACCTTTATTTCTTCCAATACAAGTGGAGTGGTTAAGAATGTAAATTCTGGAACTTGGGTCATATTGTCTCCAACATTTATAAGATGCATGACCTTGAACCAGTCACATAAAGCCTTGTGCCTCACTTTTCTTGTTTGTAAAAATTGAGAAAATAAAAGAACTTACCTGATAAGGTAGTTGAGGATTAAGCACAAGAATATGATACTCTGTTTAGAGCAGCTCTACCCAAACGCAGTTCACAAATAGTGCTGATTCATGAGCTGCTATTGTTCCATGATAAGTACAGAAATTCAAAGAAATTTTCATGAGTTTCACAGTAATTTTATGTCTGTTAAATCTAATAATTAAAAATGCACATGCATTTGTGTCTTTTTATTTTATTTTGTAAAAAAAAAATCCTTTGTCATAGATAGCTTAGGAAGCACTGATTTAGAGGCTCCTACATAGATAGTATTATGCAGGTATTATCCTTTATTGTAATACTATTATCGCAACAGCCATAGAACAATCTCTTTAAAAATGAGACATTATCACCATTCCCTCTGTGGAGGTTGTTAAATAAGTAATTTGAAAAGGCTCCAGCTTGTATGATTCCAAACATATGACATCCTGAAGAAGACAAAATTTTGGAGATTAGTGATGGTCAAGGGTTCCTGAGGAGGGAAGGATGAATAGAGCACAGAGGATTTGGGGGGACAGTGAAACAATGTTTCATTGCATGATACTTACTACAATAGTAGATACATATCATTATATATTTATCATAAATTCTGGAACATACCATCACTAGTATGAACCCTAATGTAACCCATGTATTTTGGGTGATATTGATGAGCCAATGTAGATTCATGGACTGTAACAAATAGACTGCTCTCTCACCAGATGTTGATAGTGGGGGAGGTTGTCCATGTGTGGGGGCAAGGGGAAAAAGACTGGTCTTGTAGATAAATGCCTCAAGATTGATTGTATAGCCTATGAAACAATTAATTTGACACTTTTCTCATACCATACAACAAAATTTATTCAGATGTAAGTTAGCCCTAAAATTGAAAGGTCGTTACAAAGCTTCTAAAAGAAAATATATAGAAAAACCTTCACGGTCTTGAATTCAGCAAAGATTTCTTAAACAAGAACACACCTACATGCACACATGTACAATCATTAACCATAAAGTAGAAGATTAATGCTTTAGATTTCATTAAAATAGATAATTTTAGCCATCAAAAACACCATTAAGGAAAACAATAATGCAAGCCATAAAGAAAGGTATTAGTATAAATTTTACAAAGAAATTGTATCCAGAATATATAAATAAATGTTACAAACTTGTAAGACAAATAAAACAATACAATTTAAGCACATGGCAAAGCATTTCACCAATAAGGTTAACCAAGTGGCCAAAGAGCATAAGAAAATGTGTTTTCTATATTATTATTCATCATCAGAGAAGTGCAAATTAAAACCATACAAAGATACCCCTACACACTTAGCTGAATGACTAAAATTTTAAAAAATTTGACAATATCAAGTGTTGGTGAAAAAAAAAAAAGCAACAGGATCTCTGACTATAACTACAATGTTGATGGTAGTTCAAACCAGTCAAACAACTTTAGGAAACTGTACAGTAATATCAACTAAAGCTGAACATGTGCATACACAATGGCATGGTAATTTCAGGTCCTGCTAAATATGTAACAGAATGCATACCCATTGCACCAAAGGACACGTACACGTGTTCATAACAGCTTTACTCATAATTGTACCAAACTGTAAATAGCCCAAAAGTTCACCAACATTAACAAATCATTTCATACATTAGACTATTTAACAATAAAAATTGAACTAGGCTACAAGGTAACCAAAGGGATAAATCCAAAATCATAATAGTGAGCAAAAACATCAAACTGAAAATAGACACATAGGAGTTCATACCACATGATTCCATTCTTATAAACTGATGAAAACAAATTTAAGGTGGTAGATATCAGAATAGTGATTACTTTTGGGAGTTGACTGTGAGTCAGGGGCAGGTAGTTATTTCTGCAGTATAAATCACGTTTTATGTATTTATCTTGGAGATGGTTATATGCCTTTAATCACTTTTTACAGATTTTCAACTTATATATAGTACCTAATGGTTGAACATTTTGCCTCTAGTAACCTTCAATAAAAAGGTAACAAAAATATTTTGAAGTATACCTCAAATTTGTTTTTCCATATTTCTCAGTGACTATTAGAAGATAGGCCTAATGCTTTTTCAGTTATTCATTGAATATTGACTTTCTCTAGGGCATTGTGCCAGATATAGTTGGAACAGAAGAAAAGTTGACATCTGGCTTCTACCCTGGTCCAGCTTACTATGCAATAGAGACAGGATGAGATATGAGCACAAATAATAACACAAGGCAGAAAGTGATGTGAGCCACATATGGATTACAAAGGGACCCCAGAAGTCTTGAAGGAAGAGAAGGCATTTGAGTGGGACTTTAAAGGATTTCAACTAATAGGATTTCAACTAGTAAGATTTCAAATAGTGCAGATAAAAAATAGATTTCTATTCAGGGAAAAGAATGAAAGAACTTCAAAAACCTGAAAATTGGTAGTTATAAAACACTAGAGGCCCAGTGCACAAAAATTTGTGCACTCGGGTGCGGGAGTGTCCCTCAGCCTGGCCTGTGCCCTCTTGCAGTCTGGGACCCCTCGGGGGATGACCACCTGCTGGCTTAGGCTGCTCCCCGGGGGATTGTGCCTAAGCTGGCAATCAGACATCCCTCTGGCAGTCTGGCAGCCCTCGGGGGATGTCCACTTGCCAGTGGGGAGCAGACCTAAGCTGCAGTCAGACATCCTTAGCGCTGCTGAGGAGGCGGGAGAGGCTCCCACCACCACCTCTGTATTGGCAGCCATCAGCCTGGCTTGTGGCTGAGCAGAGCTCCCCCATGTGGGAGCTCGCTGACCACCAGAGGGCAGCTCCTGCATTGAGCCTCTGCCCCCTGGTAGTCAGTGTGTGCCATAGTGACCAGTCATTCCCATTCTTTCTGCTGTTAGGGTCAGTTTGCATATTACCCTTTTACTATATAGGATAGAGGCCTGGTGCACGGGTGGGGACCGGCTGGTTTGCCCTGAAGGGTGTCCCGGATCAGGGTGGGGGTCCCGCTTGGGTGCCTGGCCAGCCTGGGTGAGGGGCTGATGGCTATTTGCAGCTTGTCACACACCCTTCAGGGCGGGGGTCCCAACTGGGGTGCCTGGCCAGCCTGGATGAGGGGCTGATTGCTGTTTTCAGGCTGGCCACACCCCCTTTTGGGTGGGGGTCCCCACTGGGGTTCCTGGCCAGTCTGGGTGAGGGGCTGAGGGCCGTTTTCAGGCTGGCCGGCGACTGAAGCTCCCACCCTCTCCTTTTTTTCTTTTTTAATTCTGGGATTTATTTACCTTCTATAATTGAAACTTTGTTGCTGTCACTGGAGGTGAGAGCTGGCTCCTGCTCGCTGAAGCTCTGAGGCCACGGCCTGCTGAAAGCAGGTATCTAGAGTTTGTTTAGTTTCAATAATTGAAACTTTGTTGCTTTCGGAGCTTAGAGCAGGGCTGCAGCAGGCAGCAAACCTTGGCTTCCTCCATCACTGGAGCAAGCAAGCCTCCTGCTTGCTTCAGCTGCATAGCTCCCGGCCGCCATCTTTGTTGGCGGTTAATTTGCATATCTCACTGATTAGCCAATGGGAAGTGTAGCGAAGGTACAGTCAATTACCCTTTTTGTCTTTTATTAGATAGGATAAGAAATACAGTCAGTAATTCTGTAATAACTCTCAATGGTGCCTGGTGGGTACTTGAATTATTATAGGGGACACTTTGTAACCTATATGAATATCTATTCAATGTGCTGTATACCTGAAACTAATACAAAAAAGTAATGCAAGCTCTAATGAAAAATAAGATTAAAAAAGCTGTGCATTTATGCAAATGTAAAGGATGTGCATATGTGTGGTGTGTGTGTAATCTATGTGAAACCAAAGTATGAATATGGTCTATGTGAATTGTAATAAGCATCTCCTGTCCAGCATGTGAGTTAATTGACATGGAAATGTATTGATAAATTGAGAATAGTTGGAAAATATTGAATTGACTTGGGTTTCTGCAATTCCTCTTCCAGGGTTTGGAGAATCAGGAGTGTATGTCAGCACCATGGTGTTTTGAGGGGACCTGAACTGGCAATCTTGGGAAATGCTTTTAATGTAAAAACCAAGAGGACAAGTTTGCTGGAATGTAGTACTGATCAAAGGAGGGGTTGGAAAGAGAATTTAAAAGGCAGTTTGAAATTGGTATGTTGAGGGTCATGAGGTCTAGGCTGAGGTTTTGATATTATACTTATGATCAGGAGTGTTTGATGCCTTTTGATCAGATGTATGACATACAAAAAGCCACATTGAAGGACCACTGACCTGACATTGAACAGAAGACTAGAACTGCTCTACCAGCCCCATCAATAAGGCCAGGGCACAAGTGCTTATATATGATTTCTAGGTGCATGTTTCTCTCCCAGTATCAATAAACCCAGAGATAGGGAGGTAACTAGCCAAGGTGACAATGCTCAGAAGTGGATATTGCAGGTAGTAGAAACAGACCTGCTCTCTGTCCCAATTTTCTGGGATTCTCAGATGTGGCAGTGAACAAGAAACCTTGTTAACAGGCCTCATCTGTTCAACACCAGCAGATGTGTGCACATGGTTGGAGTCAGGCAGCAGGGTGCTTGCCAGTGTTTTCCTAGAAATAGGTCCCATCACAGGTGACTTTCTCTACTAGCACCATGATTTAGGGTGGGGGAGAGTAAAGTGTACTTGCAGGATGTGTGTAGCAGATGGCAAAGGTGGGAAAGGGAAGGAGACCTTGTTGTCTTAAAAAAAGGTTTCTTTATGACTTCACCTGCTTTATGACGGTGGCAAGTCTCCTGAAAATGACTTCAGGAATGGCACTTCATGTCTTCTCTCTTGTAGTGTTTTTTTTTGTTTTGTTTTGTTTTTTTTTTTTTACAGATTCTTGGAGGATGGTTTCTGCTGTCTTCACAGTATGAGCCCTGGGCAATGGGCCAAAGTTGTTTTAAATCACAGTTGCAATTCTGGCTCTTTTCATGTGAATGTGGGCCAAAAGGAAGTCTAATAACTTATCAAGTTGAGGCACCTCAGGGAGGTCCAGAAGCAGGAATTTTTGAGAAACAATTTAGGGAGTGAGGTTATTAACTCTTGACCTGACTGAAGCCCTTTTTGAGCTACTATTTGTATTTGGTTAATTGAGTAATTTTCCTTCGTTCCTCCCTTCCTTCATCCCTTCCTTCCTCCCTTCCTTCCTTCCTTCCTTCCTTCCTTCCTTCCTTCCTTCCTTCCTTCCTTCCTTCCTTCCTTCCTTCCTGTTGATTTCAGAGAGGGGAAGGGAAAGGGAGAGAGAGATAGAAACATCAATGATGAGAGAGAATCCTCCATCGGCTGCCTCCTGCCAATCCAACCTGGGCATGTGCCCTGACCCGGAATCGAACTGTGACCTCCTGGTTTATGGGTCAACACTCAACTACTGAGCTACACCAGCTGGGCATTGAGTAATTCTTTTTTTTTTTTTAAACAACTGGCCTGAGAATCCTGAGACCTAGGTTTGTTTGTTTGTTGAAACTTTTAAGTTAATTGTTCCATTGACCAACTCCAATCATTACTCTCTGCCTCAGTTCTCTCCTCTGTAAAATAGAGATTGCATGGGTCTGATGTTCCTCATTAATGTCTTTAAGGTAGAAGTTCTGTGAAAGAGCACAACATAAATTCATCTCAGCAAATTATTTATGCAGCGTCTCTTATTGATTATAGTCACAGCTTCAAGGAGTTCAAGAAATATCTAGGACACAATTTCTAGTTTCCAGGAGGTAAAGACATAACCTACAAAGCAGAGGATGCTGAATTCCTTAGAAGTTGATGTAGTGGAGACTGCGCTGTGCAATTCATGTTTCTACCCTGCCCTCCATCCTTTTCAGGTAGAAGTGTTCATTCCCCCAGGACTGTTGACAGCTCACAGATAATCCTGTTTATGTGCTACTGTCCTTGTCTTTGACATAGGTTCTCACCTCCAGTGACTGGTAGAGAGAGAGATGTAAAGCTCTTGGCCCTGTTGGAATAATTCAGAACCACTCTGAAGAGCCATCACAGCTCCGGAGCTCCTCATGCCATTGGCTATGGCCCCTGTAGGGACAACATGGCCACCCAACATTTCCTTTGCACAATCCCACTCCCTTCACTTCCCCAGATCTGTTGATCCCTAGAGAACTCTCCAATATAATTCCTTGCAGTGCTTGCTTCAGCAGCACATATACTAAAATTGGAACAACACAGGGGAGATTAGCATGGTCTCTGCACAAGAGTGACAAGTACATTCATGAAGTGTTCCACATTTTCCAACCAATTAAATCTAAATTTAAAAAAAAAAACTTTTATACTAATATCCAGAGTCGTCTTCTTGGGGAACTTGAGTTGTAGTAATTAATCAGGGGGAAAAAAGTGTTATAGAGACTCACAGAGGGAAGAAAGCAAATACTATCTTGGTAACAAGAGACAGGAAACATTGCCTGTGGAAGATGGTATTTGTGCTGCAGTTTGATGTGTGTGTATTTCACTGGAAGAGGTGGTGGAAGAGGAATTGGGGAAAGAACTAGACATTACTGTATTGACAGAGACTAGGATAAGCAAAGACTCAGAGATCAGAAGGTGAGATATGTGAATCCGAAAAGTAACGTTCATAGAGGCTGACTATCTTTTCCCATTCACAGGCAGAATATGATCAGGATGAGGATGAGTGTTCATATGGAGGGAGGGTCCTAGACCAGGCTTAGAGTGATGCACTAGATCGGAGAGGGAAGGGCAAGCCTAGGAGGGTTATTTAATGGAGGAGCTATACAATATGGGCTAAGCCTTCAAAGAATGATCCAGGATCTAAAATAAGGAAGTGCTGTAAAATGGAAGATATTGTAGTCTTAGATCACATAAAAATTGGAAGGCTTTCAATGAAAGGAAGCTAGGAAAAATCGAAGCAGGTTGAAAAATTAATTTCAATATCTGGAATATGCTTTTTGTGGTTTTTAACGTAATGATTATTTAAGCCAGTGGTCGGCACACCATGGCTTGCGAGCCACATGTGACTCTTTGGCCCCTTGAGTGTGACTCTTCCACAAAATACCATGTGCGGGTGCGCACGTACAGTGCGATTGAAACTTCATGGCGCATGCGCAGAAGTCAGTTTTCGGCCTGGGCAAGTCTATTTTGAAGAAGTGGTGTTAGAAGAAGTGGAGGGTAGACATATAGAGAGCATGAATGAAAGGAGATAGACGAAACAAGTATACAGGTCGAATGTGGATGGGAGCGTTGGAAGGGGTCGACCTCAGCAAACGAACCTCAATCAGATTGAGGACGTTTTTAGCAAAGGCCAGCTTAGGAGTACCCTCATTAAGTTAATAACAATGTACCTACCTACATAGTTTAAGTTTAAAAAATTTGGCTCTCAAAAGAAATTTCAGTTGTTGTACTGTTGATATTTGTCTCTGTTGACTAATGAGTTTGCTGACCACTGATTTAGGCCAGCTAGCTTGAGGATGCCTGGAAAGGGAGAGGAGTGGGATGGAGAAGAGGGGAGATGGGGAAGAGAGAGAGAGAGAGAGAGAGAGAGAGAGAGAGAGAGAGAGAGAGAGAGAGAGAGAGAGAGAGAGATTTCTCTGCTTATCTCTCTCTCTTAATTATTACTTTTACTTCATGACCAGTCACTTATGGGATCACAGCTCTCCAGTTCTGTTGCCTTGAAAAGTAGCTAGCAAATTGAATGCTCTGAAATTCTAACTTACAACATTAACTGAGTCAAGAATGACTGGCTCATACCATGTCTTGGAATTGAAAGAGAACATTCTGTGAAGTGCTCTGCAGTCCCTAGTAGATAAGAAACACCCTGTACAAATAATTCTGGATATTTAGCTCTACCACTAATGCTCTAGACCAGCGATTTTCAACCCATGTGCCATGGCACACTGGTGTGCCACAAGAATTGTTAAAACATGCAATATCTGACTATCAGGGGTACTGACCTCTTTTCCCTTAGATTGTCAAATAAAAAAAAATGACAACAGCCAACACAACAATAGCCACTCATTGTGAATTAATCAAAATTATACCTATTTTTGGTCAGATCAGCAAAAAATATTTGTTTTAGTATGCTGCAGAATTTTAGTAATTAGTTTATGAGATGAAAAAGGTTGAACATCGCTGGTCTAGACCTTTTGTAAATAGTCTCACACCTATGAGTCTCTAATTCCTCACCTAAAAAACGAGTTGCTGGTTTTCGTTGATTTATTACCTTCTATACTGTTGATGCTGGGTTCCAAGTATGATTTACTTTGAAATAAAATTAAAATAAAAACACGAATTTGTTCATCCCAACTCAACAAGATTGATAAACTCAGTGAACTCCCTTTCCAGGGACAGGTGAAGAACTCGAAAGAGGGGAACAAGATGTCATTGGCTTCAGTCCCTGCCAGAGAAAGCATCTGTTTTGAAATTATCTGGTTAATATTCTGAGATTCTGTGGGTGCTGAACCTGCCAAATGTGTGTGTGTGTGTGTGTGTGTGTGTGTGTGTGTGTGTGTGTGTGTGTGTTTTCTATTCCAACTACTCATAAAACCTTTGCACCCTTAGCTGCTTGGTTTTGAGCCAGAGCCAGGGGTATTTAAAGAGTCTTTGCATGGCATCTAGGACTTTTCTGTGGAACACTGCACAGTCAAGCACTGGCTCAAATCTAATTCATGGACATATTCCTCTTCCTCTGCTGTGCTTCCCACATCCTTACCAGGTGTCAGGAAAAGCCTCATGGGCATGCAGTATGTCAACACATCAGCACAGCTCAGATTGTAGCAGGGCCCCAGGAGACGGCAGCCAATAGCTGAACTTGCTGCAGCGGAAAAATAACACATTCCCTTTCTCAGTTCCTCACCTTGATCTCTCACAGCTCATCCAGTACAGCTCATCCAGTACAGACTTGTGCATTCATTCCAAATGGAAAAGGGAATCTGAAAGCAGTACATTTCCCTGGATCTCCTCACTCCCTGCTGTATATATGGGGATCTAGAAGCAGGAGGAGTGTGATGACATGGTATCTCTAATCTATTCTAGGCAAGGGTTTCAGCCATGGACAGTTGGGGTTCTGGATTCAGTGTCAGTGTGTGGATTTCTGTTATAAGGTCTTTTGTGCTCTATTTTCTTTCAGATGTGTCACAGTTTCTATTCCATGGGGAAAGATTGCTTGGAGCATATACCCCTTGATAATCTTGAAGGGCACATTAGGGAAAGGTTTGTATTAAGTGGCTACCCAGATTTTGGTCTTATCTCTCATCCTCCATCCAGTCACTACTGTAGAAATAGTTGTTACAAATGTGAAAGTCATATATGCCCCAGAATCGGAAGGCTTGGGCTCTTGTTCTGGCTCTATCTGAGAGAGGTAGATAAATTAGTTTGACAAGTCAATTATATGACTTTCACAAGTCATCCTTAGCTTTGGTTCACTGCTCTGAAAAATGGGAATCATGGCATGCTATGGTGGGCTTTGGGTGAGATTACGCAAGTGTTCTGTGGATCTTAAAAATGTGAAGGGGAATTATGATTTCACAATTTGACAACAGAGTGCCCTGACCAGAACTTCACCACTTTTGGGCCCCCATCCATAGATATCTTTCCAACTCTGCTGTACGTAGAGGAAAAAAATATGGCACATCTTTTATTGCCCTTTGACTGCTATCCTTTATATGACTTCCTGGCAAGTATACAATGGTTTATCCGGTGAGGTAATTATGTTTTAGTCTATGGCGAGGGCCCAAAACAAACTTTTTTACTGCCTTTATGAGATAAAATTCTTGTAAACGGCTAAGGTTGATGCCATGAGGGATGTCTTTCTATTCGGAAGGGAAAGGAAAGCACTTTCAATGGGCTCCCGATTCTGTCTTCCAAATAGTACGTTGAGGGCTTACCCCCTTAGCAGGATAAACTTTACCCCAGCTTTAAGAGATAAGCCTGTGTGTAGTGGAAGCAAGGAAGATGTGTGTGTCTCTATAATTTGTTTGTCCTACTACAGCTTGTCTTCTGTTCTTGTGGACCAATTATTGTAACCAAACTCTATTTTTTCTTAGGACAGCACCAAAAGGGATGATAATTATAGAAAAGACAAGACAAAGAGTGTTATGAGCATATATACTTTTACTTTAGTCTCGGGCATGTCATCTTCTGTCTGATCTAGCCCTACTTCTTAGGTTCTGGTCATCTTCTGCATGGCAGAGCCTAGTTTCCTAGGACAAGGGAACATATTCCTGGACACTTAAATACCTCAATGTTTCCCTGTTTTCCTGCCTGTGGCCCATGAATAGTTTGGCATCTTAGAGCCAGTTTCCTATTTGAGGATTCTACCTTTATCCAGAACATTGACAGCAAAAATGATGTCTCCATTCAGGAGGGTGAGTCCCCTGTCCAAAGTGATATGGCCTCCATAGTATGGATATTTCTGAACCTTAGCAATAACCTCACACGAATCCCATTTATTCCAAGCAATTCCCTCATAGAATAAGCCATGGTTTGTTCTTAGATGTCTGGGAGCCAGTGAGAGGGAAATCCAGCAGAGTAGATTTAGCCAAGATAGTCTCTTGTATGTCTGTAATGGTTTTAAGTATTCAAATACTTTTGTTTCTATGGTCAGTGGGAACCCACCACATGATCAGTTAGGTCTCACATCCCCATTTTACATGAATGATGAGTATTGTGAGGCTCATAGAGCTTTGGTGCCATCTCATAGCCAGAGTGTTCACAGAGCCTTGGGTCACTGGATTCTAGACACTTTCTTAAACCACACCTTGATGCCTAGGCCACTTATACATAGCAGACATGGTAGCTCTTTGGAGTATCTTGTCATCTCTGACCTCTAGAACATGATAACTAGCTAATACATTGAGGGAAGCTCTGTATCTGATTGGGCTCATCATTTTCCTTTTTTTTGGAAGGAGTATCTTCATTCTCTCAGGATAAAGGAATCAATACATTAATAGATACATAGATAGCTAGATAAATAAAACAGATAACTCATATGTATTATAGCAGGAGATGTTTTGGAAGGCATGAGACATGGTACAGTAAGGAGCCCACTGGGTTACACACAAGCCCTTTGCTCCACCTCCGTTGCCCTTACTGGTTCATTTTTCCAACACATCACCTGCCTCCCTGATGAGGCTGTTACCCCTGCCTCTGGTCCAGCACCCTCACGGAGCATTGTGAATCTATTGGATGCAGTCTACATGCTCTTCTTTGGAGTGGGACGAAATGTCATTCTTTAAGAACATGGTATCTGACTTACTGAGTGGTGGTTGAGGGATAAGATGATATGAGCTGAATGTGTGAAGGAGTCATACCTCCATCAGATAAATCCTGTGTAACTGATGTGAAGCAGGAGATGGGAGGGAGCCAGGCAGATCAATTCCTCCTCCTCCTCCTTCCTTCTGCGAACCACTCTGAGATGCTTTTTTCTATGGAGCCCTTGTGGGGAAAGCACTGTGTGCTAGAAAACAATCTTTGTCACGTCCAATGATTTCTCTCTGAGTCTCAGAGTAAAGAAGTGGTCCACAGAGTAACTCAGTGAATGGTTTCTCATCTTTTCCTGCCTCAATTCTATTTTTATTTTTAATGCACATCAACTGAGTTTGAACACTGCCCCCAAATGTGGGGTTAGTGCTCTTATCCTCACCTTGAGTTTTGGCTTTGGAGAACCAAGGCTAAGAGCATATCTTAATGACTCGTATTCTGTGGTAGCTAGTACAGTAATGGGCGCATTGTACTCCTTGATAAATTCAGAAATACTAAGTTAAATTGATTCTTTGAAGTACAATAAGTCAGCTACCATCAGGGGTGTTGGCATCTGCAATTTGTTTCTTAATGTGAGATGAAAGGTTAGCATTAGTAATAGGAGAGGAAGTATTGGGAAACAAGTTCCCTTTCCTGGACTTTGAAATCACAGTCCTTAGATCAGATCTTTTTTATGTAACCAAAGCTGAGGCTCATTCTGAATAGACTTGAGTAGTGAGGACTTTATTTCCTCAGCCACTCTCTGGGGAAAACAGACTCAACCATATATCTGACTCTTCTATAAAAGTCCCTCAGAAAAATTCCTTTTCCCTAATCCCGCCCTGAAAAATCTCCCAGTCACCTCTCTTGATTTATCATGATCTAATTCAGATTCCAGAGTCTTCTTTTAACAAATTTTAGATAGATGAATATATTGATATGTAGATTTGTAGGTACACACAACACATCTCATGTAAGATCTTGTACTATCTCTTATGTGCAAATCAATTTTCTCACCTAATTAAGGGGCAGAGTGATAGAGAGCTATGTTATACTCAACCCATCACAAAGGGTGTGTATGAGAAAGAATCTGACAGATATGCATGGCCATGTGAAGACTTGTTATCTCATGTTAAATTTCCTTCTCTAATAGACAGCAGTATGGGTGGCTTGCCAAAACAGGAAAGTGGGTATGTCATATCTCTTTTCTTAAGTGAGATCTTTATCATAAAAAAATAATACACTGAGGTCTTTATAATCAGAGTGGAATGTGCAATAATGTTGTAAACATATTACTATAATGTTTCTACATTTATAATCAGCTCTATGGAAACTGCCATGGGTGTCATCAGTCCTTTTGTCCTCATACAATTTGATAATCCCTTCCCAAGGTATTTAGCTTTCTCGAATCACTAGTGACAGTCTAGAACCCAAAGGCATTGCACAGGCATGATCTGTTGCTGATTAACTGGGACATCCTTATTTATTTCAGGTAATCTATTAGACAATTTGTAAGGTCCCTATCAGATTTAAAACTCTTGAATTTTATTTGTGATTTATTTAATTTCCATAATGAGATCTGCTATCTGGGTTCACAGGAATTATGGAGTCAAAATATTACTTCAATCTCAAGTTTACCTACAGTTGTAACAGTTCACTATAATACTGTGTTGACTAGAGTCTGGCTCCTCAAAGGGTGGTCCACAGACTGGCCATGTTGGCATTACCTGGGAGCTGGTTAGCTATGTTAACCAGCATATCTCAATATTTAATCCAGATCTACTATGTGAGGCTGTACATTTTACTAAGAACCCCCCAACTAATTTAGACTCAATAAAATTTGGACTAGAGAGCTGGGGAGATCTCTCAGATCTAATGTCAAGGTTCACTACAAACTAGCCCCTTCTAACAACAAGGTTAACTCACAGGCACCAAACTGAATACTTAGATTACATGAGCTACTTGACAGTAAGGAGGTTGGAGTTTCCCAGATGCAACTGTGAAGGAATATAGTATTTCCGGTGCTGCCAATGACTCAAATGATCCCTTCTTCCACAGCTTATTTAATAACCCTATTGAATGTAGACCCTACATGCATGCTCAATGTTGTAACTCTAGCATTCATTTTGGTTTATGAAATTTTTTTTCTTTTTATCATATAAGGGTTTTCAGAGCCAATATCTTCTTAACCTGAAGCCTCTCTTTCAAATTTTTACTTAGCTGCTTTTTTTCCCCCCCTTTATTTTTCAGGACTTACACATCAGTTTCTCAGGGCATCTCTTCCTATCCTCCAAGCTCAGTTACCCTGTAATATCCTATCCCATATATGTTTCTTTTCAACCTTGAGGTACCATAATTAAAATTGCATATATATATATATATATGAGCTGAGGACTTTGGGCATTACCTATCCAGATGAACTTTAACTTTTATCAATGAAATCAGAAGTGCCTATCTCCTGGCATTATAGGGAAAAAATGATTGAAGTACTATATTTAGAATAGTACTTGAAACACACCCAGGCTATGCTAAACCCACTCAAAAATGTTTTTTCTCTGAATCTGTGTGTAACCAGATCCTTCTGTTTCTTTAGATCTCAAGTTTAAACATGATCTCTTCAGAGAACCAGTGTCTTGGCTATAAACAGAAAGTGAGAAAATTTTTCTCTAAGAATAGGAAGAAATTTGAGCCACCTTACCTACCGCTCAGGCCATGTGGGGAAAGAGAGTAGCAGGAGTCAGGGTACCACTTACTAACAGGAAAGACCCAATAGATGAAATGATTGTACAGGATGATTTGGGGAATAGGAACTCTAGCAAAAGATTACTTTGCCCCAAACATAGCACAGAAACAACTGAGAAAACTACAGGACCTGAACCAGCCATGAGGCTCAGACAAGGGCGATCCTGGGCTACCTATATTAAGGCCAAGGACCATAGTGGTGTCTCTACAATGACCTAAGAACAGTGGCATAACTCCAGAGACAGAAAATCTTCAGAAGGACTGAGGTTACTTTCTTTCAGGAGAATGGGGATTTAGAAACAAATATTAAGCTATTGAAATGAAGTTATATTTCTTAGACACCTCCAGACTGAGCAATGATGCCTACTAAAACTGTTTTATTGCCTTTGTTTCCCATTAGAGTTTAAGCTCTATAACAGCTGGAGCAAGAGTTAGCCCGACATATCTCTCATAAATTAATCAATAAAAATGTTTAGGTGAATGACTAGAGCAGTTATTGAAGTTCTTATTCCATAGTAAATGCTCATATGTTGATTCACACTGTACTTTCCATGCAGCAAAAGGAACTTTACGAATTATCTTTCTGTCTTGTACTTGAGATTTGTTTTATATACCCGCGTGGAAAGGAAAAGAATAAAAATATTTATTGAAAAGGTCTAAGTTCAAACATGTTTTAACCAAAATAATTTCTTTCTGGAAAGTGAATCTGAAATTTGGTGTGCCAGTATATATAGTCAAGGCCAGTTTATACTGATAAAGTACTGTAAGTTTTGTCTGAGATCATTGGTAAGTAATGAAAATATGGTTGGAAAATACAGAATTGAGTTTATTTCCTTCTGTGGTAGTAAAGCAGGTCAGTATCTAGAGTAAGATACTACTTTTGGTTAGAGTCACCTGGTGAACTACCAATCCTATCTGAAAATACCAGGGATTTTAGGGGCTTTCTTGACCCTCCTCCTGCAATAAATCTGCATAACCAATCAGAAGGACATATACTGACTGAGCAAATGAGAAAGTGGGATCTTGCCTTCCAGAAACAGTGTTAAAACAGCACATCGATATTTAAGTAAAAACAATAGCAGCAGCAACAACAACCACAAAAAGACTGCAATTGTTAGCTCAATACCCTCATTTGGTAAGTGAGGAGACTGAGGCACAGAGAGTGATTTTAACGTGAGAGTTAAGATTAGAATACACATCTCCTAAATTTCAGTCCAAAGATTTCTCCAGAATACTGATTGTCACTTCATAACAAGAAAACAATATTCACAAGATTTTATATATAATAAGCATTGCAAATTTCTCCATACATTTTTTGTTTGGTGGGAGGTTTTGTGGTTAAGAGCAAGCCTGGGCCAAGAGCCACATTGCATGGCTGAACAGAAAACTAAAAATATCTTTAATTGCACCATTTATAAGGTAGACAAATCATTTAAGTGTGTTTAAAAATCAGAGCACATGATTGCATCTCGATGTAGTTCTGGTTACAAAAAGAAATGTATCTCTATGTAGGGTTAGAAAGAAAATAAATCTCTTCTCTTCTCTTCTCTTCTCTTCTCTTCTCTTCTCTTCTCTTCTCTTCTCTTCTCTTCTCTTCTGTTTTCTCTCTCTCTCTCTCTCTCTCTCTCTCTCTCTCTCCCTCTCTCCCTCTCTCCCTCCCTCCCTCCCTCCCTCCCTCCCTCCCTCCCTCTCAAAATATTTTATTTCCCCAAAGCTGAGATGAAGAAACTCACAGAACCCGTTTATTATGATTTGAGACTATAATTATTCAACAAGCAGAGAGAACCCTGAAGTTTCTGACCTTTCAGGAATTATGCCAAATGTGTGTTGGTGGGAAGAAGCTGGTATTTAAGACAATATGCAGTAATTCATATTTTGACCTGGGGAGTATCTAGAATACATTTCAATCAGTTATGTTAATATCTTACCAAGAAGGTGCAGACAGGAGAGTGAAGGCCAGAACAACTTTTGAGAAGGATTTAAAACTTGAAGGCTGAGTTGAAGTTGGCTCCAGTGGTATAAATACCACCTACATGATAGAGGAACACAGTTCAACAAGCCAGAAACAACCCCCCTGAAGTGATATTTAAAGGAATTATAATGGACACGAAAATATAAAACATAAGGGAAAATTCTGAGAAATTAAACCACATTAAAATTAAAAACAGAAACTCTTAATCATTAAAAGATACCTCAGAGAGAGAGTGAAAAAGATAAGCTGAGCAAAGGAAGAAGATATTTTTTTAACATAGTTTAGATCTAAAGTATATGAAGAATCCTTACTTATAAAAGAGAAAGAAATAAAAATATAATAAAAAGAGAAAAGACACAGATGGGTATTTCTTAGAAGTAGAAACACAAATGGTCATAAACATATGGAATGTTGCTCAATTGCATTATGGGATAAATACAAATGTAATCATTAAGCTGGTGTTTTACACAGACCACTTTGGTAAAATTGTGCAGCTGGGTTATGTAAAATGTTGGTGAGAGTGAGCTGCAATAGGGACTGCTCTCCACTGCCAATGGGAATATAAATTGGTACAACTGCTTTGGGGGGGAATGAAGTTCTCCAGTAAATTTCAACATGTTCATGCTATAACACAGCAGTTCCTCCCTTTGGTTCATATCCTATGTAAATCTGAATAGGTGCCCTGGATCAAGAGGCAGGCACTAGGATAGCCCTTAGCAAACAGTGCCAATATTAGTAACATATTGGGGAAAACCCTAAACGCTCAGCCCAGCTAACTGAATGAATAAACTCTGAAGTATTCATGAGATGAAACAGTAACCACAGAAAACAAGAATTCATCCATTACCAACAGGGATGAATCTCAAACATATAATGATGGATAAAATAAGCAGATGTAATTATCCTAGCTATATGAAAGGTGAAAACACTAGCCTAAACTACATAATTCATTATATACAAATGCATAAGTAGGAGGTACAACTGGAGAGAAGCAAGGGATTGGTTGAAACAAAATTCAGGATTAGGGCTAGCTTCTTGCAGGGAAGAAAAGAAATGGGTAAAGACCACTTGGTGGTTACACTACCTGTTGGGTAGTGGCTACACAGTTGTCCGTTTTATTATTTAACCATTCAAATGTGTTATCTATCCTTTTTAATGTTTGATATATTTCAATATAAAATATCAAAAATTCAGTAAGCTATAGAAGAGAAAGGATAACACAAATAATAGATTGCAAAAACAAGATGAAATAAATATATGTATCTCCTGCTGGACGACTAAGACATAATTTTGCTAAGTCAATTATATTTGCGCTCTCTGTCTGTCTCTGTCTCTCTCTCTCTCTCTCTCTCTCTCTCTCTCTCTCTCTCTCTCTCTCTCTCTCTCTCGGAAGTACTTTTTAGTCCAGTCATTGCACCCTGCCCTACCCCATGCATTCTAGGTTAGACATTAAAGTTTCTCAAGAAACCCCAACAAAGATTCAGCCCCCCCCCCCCACTCTGTTTCTAACAAGCTCATCTTGATTAGTTTCACTGGTGAGAACATATGTATTTTATTTTTATCACACCATGCAGGGATAATTAGGGCTAAAATAGGATTCTATAGGAGATAATTTTGCCTATTCTGATAATCAGAATCTTATTTGTACCTGTTAGGAAGATGGGTTTGAATATGTATCCAATGCTAATTTTCCTCATTATATTTGTCAGCTAATTTCACTTATATGAACTAGGTCTCTCATTTGTAAGTGGGAATAGTAGTAATTGTAAAGTCTTAGTGCTGTTGTGAGAATGCATATAAAACATTTAGCACACTATCTGGCAAACCTAAATTACAGCTTTGAAAAAAACTGTCCGGTGTTTCAACTAGCCTGCATATATACAGAATACTTCATGAAGATATATATATATATATTTACTTTAGACTGACTGAACTTCACCCTATGGATGGAGGATTTTAATGTTTACTAACTGAGTTAACCTAAATGTGTGTATTCATAAAACAAAGTATAAATAACATGTACAAGTAACAATTTCAAATAGCTCAGCACTAAGAATTAAAACCCTGTTATATTCTACTTTGCACATTCTGCTACATTTCTTTATGCAGCAATTGTTTTTGCATTGCATTAGAGCACATACCAAAGGATTACAGAGAATACTCAATCCCTTAACTTGCAGTCATTTCAAGTTCAGTCATCAATCCCTGTCTTTAGCTACTCTGGGCTCTCTGTTTAAAATTCACAAAGTTTAAGGAGGTTCTGTCTTCAATGCATGTAGACCATGTCTGCTGCCAATCACTTATCGCCAGGGAATTGCACTGATGTGTGCCCACTGCACAATGCGGCTCTCCCTTTCTTCTGCATTGCATCCTCGTCTCTTAACAGTCACCCCTGTGTTCTGCTTTTGAGCCAAGATGACCAGTTGAGGTTTATCTCCATACCTCTTGGCAGGAAGAAAATCTAAAAATATGCCTCTCACAGATAGGACTGAACTCAATCAGTATATCCTCTAAAACTGATGATTTTACTCTTTAAATAACTTATAGTAATGATGGTGTAAGAAAAACAAGTACAATTTACAATAAACCATGGATTTTTTTTTTATTAAAGAGGATATATAAAATTTGATTGAAGTCCGAGATGTTCATCAACATATCTTCCATATCTGGAATGGTGTTTAGTACGTGGTCTGTTAAAAGGCAGCTATTTATTTGAATGAATTAATGCATTACTGAATTAATAAGACTGACACACATGTGAACAGAAAAGGAAACATTTTATTCTAATCCTTGACATGACCTTGAAAGCCCTGTTTGTTGAGAAAATGTATGGGTCCCTAGGAATTCTTTAGTAGATAATTAAAAAATAACTTTTTTATTTTAGAATCGTTTTCAATTTACAGAAAACTTGCAAAAATAGAACAGAATTCACATAAACCCTACTGTTAACATCAGACACCACTATGGTATATTTGTCACAAATCATAAACCAGTATTGATACTGATAAATTTTCATTAACTAAATACTTCATTTGGATTTTCTTAGTTCTTAGTTATGTTCCAAGATCCTTCCCAATGGCTCTTCTTGCAAAGGGACACACATTACTTTGATTTTCGTTTCAATGGGCAAAGCAAGTTCTACAGTCATACCTTACTTCAGGAAGTCAGAGAACTGCAATTGTACAAAGCTTATAGGAGGCTAAAGGAATACAAATACTTTGGTCAGTGGTACTAAATGAATTCCATGATTATAGCAATTCACCTCTGTGCTACATCTTTACACTTCAGGCAGGTGTAGAAGAATGTTTATCTTTTATTCGAAGGTCAGAAATAAAGGTCCCAGGGACTTGGGAACAGAAGAACCCATGGTTAAATAGCTTGTCCAGAGTTGTGCAGCTAGCACATCACCAACCAAGATTCAAACCCCAAACATTTGATAATATCCTGATAAAAATGTTCTGCCAGTAAACCACAAACATCTATCTTCAGTTGCTACTCCTTGTCCTCAGTGACCTAGCCAGAGGACATCTAATACCCTGGGAAAGGGATCAGTAAACTTTGCTATGAAGAGGCAGAGAGTAGATGTTTGAGGTTGGCCTCTATTATGACCCCCACTGTAGAGCAAAAGCCCCAGTAGAGAATGCATTAATAGATGAATGCGTTACAATAAAACTTTATTTATCAAAGTAGAGGGTGGTCTGGATTCAGAGCATGGTCATATGTTACCACTGCAGCCCTAGAAACTGAAGGAATCCACACAATGAACTGTGGTATTTTGATATATGTAGTTTATGATATATACAACTCATAATTCACTGATTTGATTATTCCATCATTCTTTAAAACTCTCTGTCAATGATTTTTAATCCTTATGATTGATCATTTAAAAATAACCTCTATTCTTTGTTAATCTTATGTTCACATCCTTCTGTATCTCATGGTAAGTTATGATGATCTCTAGCATAATAGGATTACTTACCTGACTTTTAAGGAAAGTATATGCAGATTAAATTATTTTGAGGTGGCTCTTAGGGATACCATGAAGTTGAAGAAGACAGATATAGGGCTATGGCAGTTGAAACTAGGAAGTTTAAGGAAGTTTGAAAAAAGTTTCCAAAACTTTCCTTTGTTTGTGTATTTTTTTTTAATTTTCAAATATATATAGAGAGAAATCCTGTGTGGTCTTTACTACACATAACATATCAACTAACGATGGGAGATGCCAAAAACTGTGCCATCAGGAATTTTTGAAAGGCTTTCAGGCTGTATTTATATAAATTACTTTCCTCTGTTATGTAATCACAATAAAGGAGTTGGATTGAAACTTTAAAATATTTTTCATCATGAAAATATATTTATATACATTTTGTGAATAACAGCATACTTATATGTAAATAATACATATGTTTATATAGCTTTATGTATATGAGCATACACATATCTATACTTAAAGCAAAGAAAGGAGTTTAAAAGGAAACCAGGTTGGTCGGATGAAAATGCTAAGGAGATATCCCCATATGTGTGGGGTGTACCCAACACAACACAATATTTTCATAATGATTAATGAGCAGGAGAATATTTTCTTTTTAAAGAGTTTCCTTGGCTCCCTCGGGCTGTCTTGAAGCTCCTCTGATATTGTAATATATACCTGCTCCAAGATGGAATGGTAGCTCTTTTAAGAGTTGGTCTTAAATCCAGCTATAAGAATTTGGTGGATTAAAATTGGCCTCAAGTTCTTTGCAGTTCCTACACATAAGAAGTCTGTTTTCCCAACCCTTAACTTGGGCTGGCCTTATAATCGGCTTTGACCCAGAGAAAACAGCGGAAATTATTTTGTACAACTTCTCAAGAGGCCTTATAATTTTTTCATTTGCATTCTTGACACACTGACCATGTGGAGAGAGAGGCCAGGGCACAGCACCAACCAGACATGAGAGGGAAGCCTTCCTGGACCATCCAGTTCAGGTAAACAACCAGATGACTGTAGTCACATATGTGACCCCAGCTGACCCCAGCAGAGCAATCACTCAGCAAGCCAAACCCACTAAATGGTGAGACATGATAAATAATTGTAGATTTAAGCCATATATGGTGAAAAATACAATACAATAGTGTCAGAGAACCCCTAAACATGTTCAGTCTGAATTAGGAATATGTGAGTGTGCTTCTACACTTGTACGTGTTTGTAGGTATGGGTATTATGTGAGTACAGTGTAAAGAATAGTAGAACAAGCCCTAACTGGTTTGGCTCAGTGGATAGAGCATCGGCCTGCGGACTGAAAGGTCCTGGGTTCAATTCCAGTCAAAGGCATGTACCTTGGTGGCGGGCACATCTCCCGTGGGAAGTGCGCAGGAGGCAGCTGATCGGTGTTTCTCTCTCATCGATGTTTCTGGCTCTCTATCCCTCTCCCTTCCTGTCTGTGGAAAATCAATAAAATATATTTAAAAAATAATAAAAAAGTGGGACACAACTAATTTTTATTAAATACCTGATGTGTGCAAGGTACTGTGAAATATATGTTTATTTAAACTATGTTTTATGTGACTATTCTGATTATTGTATCAGTGTTAACAAAAAAACAAATAACTTTCCCTCTTCTTTTGGCACATGAACAGTTCAATTTTCTGTCAACCAGAGAAGATAACATCACAGACACACTCAAAATAAAATATTTACCTTTCTAAAAATTTAATTTAAAAACTATTGCCAAACACATAATAGGCAAAATTCAATGATAAATAAATTAAGTGGGAATAAAAATCTAATGTTCATAAGCTTTAAACATTTTTTTCAAAACAACAGGTAAAACTCAAACATCCAATAAAGTAGAAAAAGATACTATTACTAAACTTGTAATACATTGATACTTAAGGAAGAATGTTTATTCAAGTAAAAATATCAAAGCAAAAATTGACATTATATATTTTTTAACATACTGTTTTGTTAATTCATTCAAATGACATTGTGTAATGCTAACTATCAGAAACTTTAACATGAGCAAAACAGAATCCTCCCATGAATTAGTTCAGAGCTAAGTGGAGCAGAAGGAAAAACAAATGATCAATGTAATTTACTGGGTTAGTACTAAGTTGTTGAGATATGCAAGAGTATCGAAAGATTTGAGAAACTGCAAAGAAATAATAGAGAATCCTCCTTAGAGGAGGCGAAGCCAGAAATTTCCTAAAGGAAAAGATAGGACTTCCCAGATGAAGAGAGCGCCAAGGGAGATGAGGAAGTTATTTGAGAGAAAGTGGGACCATATACAAAGGTTAAGGAGAGAAATGAGAGGAAAATGCAAGAAGTATGATAAGGGGCAGAGCTAAAGTGGCTAGAAACTTGCAAACAATATTGTGTTCCTTCAAGAGTTCCATTCTAACAATTCTAGAATTAACCTAAAGGCAGTGGGGGGAGAAGAGGCACCAGGTCTGTAACATGTTGAAGTTAGATTTTTTAAATAAAACTCATTCTTTGGAGGATGGTTTTAGGAGTAAAATGAGGGGCCGAAAGACCAATTAGGAAGCTGGGGCAATAGTCCAGAGAGTGAAGGTGTAGAGTTAAGATAACTCTTAATTTTAGAGCTCAGTGTATGCATATTCAACTATGAGTTATTTTTTCCTTAGAGTGGCAGGCAGATCTAAGGTGGTACCCATGATCCCTGGCTCCTGGTGGTCTCAGCTCTGTGCGATTTCCTCTCCTGGAGTATGGAACCTGTGATTTGCTTCTAATCAATAAAATATGGCAAGGGGGAGGAATCTTACATTATTCCCATGACTATGTTAAAATATATGAAACTCCACCTTGCTAGTAAACTGGCTCTAGAGACTGTCCTCGCTGGCGTGACAAACTAAGAGGCCAGGTGGGGGTGGGAATCACATGTCGGGGAACTGTGGGCAGCCTCTAGGAACCGAGGACAGCTTCCAGCTGACAGCCAGCAAGAGGCTGAGGCCAACAGTCCTACAATAAGGAAAGGTTGAGAGTTGCCAAAAACCTTTGTGAGCTTGGAAGTAGATCCTTCCCCGGTCCTTTCTCCAGATGAGAATGCAGCTCAGTTGACACCTTGATTACAGTCTTGCAGAAAACCCAGATAACCTGTTCCCAGATTCCTGATCTGCAGAAACTTTGGGATAATAAATGTGTATTGTTCTGATCCTGTAAATTTGTGGCAATTTGGTATACAACAATAGATAATGAATAATTATTTATTATAAAATGAGATGTATTTCTCTGTGTGTTCTGTCCTCCAGAACACAAAAGATTTCTGTAGCTACTTTTTAAAACTTACATTAGCCAATTTACGTAATCTTTTAATGGCCTGCCTAACTTGCCCGCCTTTTGGCCCTCAATAATGGTTTGGCAACTCAGATCCAGTTTATGGAAATTGCCCTTAGCAATATATTTCAGTACTTTTGTTTTCAGTGCCAAAAATCCTGAATTCTTGAGTGATATTTCTAGGCGTATGGCTTTGCTGTCAACCAAAATGCCTTATCTCCATTGCATTGATCTCATGCCAAGATGGTAAGGCTCCCAAATCCCCTGAATGCTTTGATTTTAATTACAGTGAAGTCTACTGACATAGAGCTAACTACCACTTCCAGTAGCATCAGTGTTGCCGAGCATTATCAGAAATCTCTGAGGATGCAGGACAAGTGGCTTCCAAAGGCAAAGTCCATCAGGTGGACTTCTTGGTCAACCAACACCTTCACAGGGAGCCTCTTTTTGTGTCATATTTGAAGGACAGCCCTCCATTCTCAAGCTTTGTTCAATCTCTTCCCTAACTGGCATCTTCTCAGCCTCCTGATATTTTATCCTAGTTGTGAAGCTCTTCTGAGCTTCTGAGGAGATTAAGGAAATTCAGCTGCAAGACCATTATGCTCATCTGCATCAGAAAGCTACAAGGACAGAAATATGTAGGAGGGAAGAAAAGGGGACACATCTAGAGCTCATTTCTCAGAAGGTAACCTTCCCATTATGCCTGGGTTACTTTTACAATGACCTTCTTCTCTTGGCAGTGATCACACATTAAATTCTCTGTTGCCCTGGTCCAAAACACAATAATTTACACTAATAGGAAATCTGGTGTTTCTTTAACTGTGGTCAGAGGATAGAAAATTTTACAGAGCAAGGCCATAATATTCTCCAGCATGACTTGAGCTCAGCCAACTCTCAATCCTCAATTAGGCAGATTGCTTAGGGTTGTTTATTTCCTAGTCTACATAGAGTGACAGTGTCTCTTCTGGCTCTGAAATGTTATGTTACTGTGAATATGGAAATATGTATCCTGGCCACAGACAGTCATATGTTCTTTCTTGCAATCTTTATTTTTGTGAGAGTGTCTAACCCTTTCCAAAGGACTGCCTGAGGCAAGTAGAAAATAAAGGAAAGCTATAAGGTGTTGCCTTATGTGTTGGGGTTTACTGACTAATTTATACATCACAACCTTGTGAGTTTAAAAAATAGCATTAGCGGTTTTATAGATGAGGGACAGAGGCCTAAGGAGGTGAAATAATTAGGAAACAGTTGAGAAACATTCAAACCCAGGCATGGCTGACTCCAAAGGCAGTGCTTTCCCAGTAACATGCCGCTATGTTTCTCAGCATGTTTGACATGATAATTTGAAACTCACAGGGGCAGATGTCTGTCTTTCATGAGTACTGGAATGTATTGAATAAGTATTTGTTTAAGGAAAGGATGAGAGAGAGACAGAGAGAGAGAGAGAGAGGAGGAGGAGGAGGAGGAGGAGGAGGAGGAGGAGGAGGAGGAGGAGGAGGAGGAGGAGGAGGAGGAGGGATTGCTGAACTATGTAAGCCCACTAAAATGAAAAAAAAGGAAAAGAAAAGAGAGAGTGTGAAAAAGAAAGGGGGAAAGGGGAGAGAAGGAGGAAGGGAAGGAGGAAAAGTGGAAGGAAGAAAAGAAAATCAGAGATTTTAGGACAGTAATGATTCAACTACTTCTTCAGCAGAAATGGATGGAGGAATTGAAGTTGAATTCATCTCGTTGTTCAGCATTTTCCACATAGGTTTGATGTCAGAGTCTTCCCCTTCTCTAATAGGATCTATGGTGGGAAGCCAAGGGGGAGATTGGCGATTGTATTTAATTATGTTCAAAGAAAGTCACAGAATACTCAGCAGATGTTAGGCTTGCAGCTGGGATCCCATAACAAATGCTGCTCGGCTATCTCGCCTTGCACATTATTGCACCAAAGCAAGTCCCAGAAAATGCCCAGCAGACACATTGGCTGAGACTGAGCGAGAAAAGATAACAAATCTTAAGAAAACATGTTGCCTATTATTCCTCCTAATGAGAGCTGCCAGGGTGTACATTGAGCAGGCCTCCTGGCTGATACTGGGACACAAAGGACCTTAATGCATCCCACACAAAGATGTCATTGGCAATCTGGAGCAACAAAGGAGATTGAAGCCTTGGAAGGTAGGCCTTGTTTCTTGATACTGTATATCCCAGGGAAGATAAATAACAACCACACAGTTGGCTTTCTCAAGCCCCACAGGCATTCCAAAGCAGCCTGTTGACTGCAATTAGGATACCCCAGCCCTTAAAACCCAATGCTCGAAGCAGGCAGTGGGCATGTTTCAGATTTACCATTGCAGCCAAACTCACCGAAGGAGATGACAAGGGAGAAAACACTAGTGATTTACGATGAATGCACAGCCGCCTCGAGGGTGTCTCCTCTAATGCCTCCCAGGTAGAATAGGCTAGCGCTAGTTTCACACTTTGTAGAAAGTGGGGGCGGAGATTGTCTTTCCAGTTCTATCCAGCAAGATCCACCTAAGAGGTCACCTACACATGGCTCCCCGATAAGCTAGTGTTTCCTGCATCTCTCCACCTGAAGGCTTTCTCTGCTGAGGGTGCTCCTAGTACAGATCAGGCCAGAAGATCTGGGGAGTTAATGCCCGGAGAGTTACCCTCAGGGGATGAAGAGTAGAGAGTGTGGACAAATGCCCCAGATTCCTCAGAGTTGCTGGGTAATATTATATTCTGCATCTCTCAGTATACCCCAAGCTGAACTGAGCCTTAGATGTCACAGTGTGGAGTATGTTATATATAACCCACTCATTTTTACATCCACTACTGGTTTTCCTGATTTCCCTATCTCCCTTCTCTATTTCCTCGCCTTGATTCCTGAAATTATATTCTAGATAAACCACTGGCACCAAAATCTTGTCTCAGACTCTGCTTTTGAGGAAAATCAAATTCAGGGAGTTATCCAGGAGATTTCAGGATCTCCTTCAATACTACCATTTACAGAACATAGAGGGCTCCTTTCTGCCTATGGAATAAGTGGAAATATTTCTGGGTGACATGTGTGATTCTTTTTAGCATAATCCTAAACTAACTTCTAGACACAACAGTTCCAAAATACTCCTTATAGTTTCCTTATTTTAAGCCTTAGTATAAAGTGTCCCCCCCCAAAAATGTATACATATATTTTTGGTAGCTCAATTGATTTTTTTTTTTCAGATTTAACCCAATGGAATTAATAATTATTCAACATATATATACCTTTTTTGGGACACCCTACCTATAAACTTCCTTCAATCTGCATTCCTCACTTAACAGCTTTATATTTTTCTCCTTCGCTTTGTTTAAGTGATCTTTTTACTCAGTGATGCGTTTTATGCTTCTAAAAATAGAGCAGGGTGCTTCTTTTCTGCATCTCTGCTTTGAGGTACCATAACATTTTGTAGGTACCTTAATTAAAAGCATTTCTAATCTTCACCCCATAACCTATAAGCAACTTCAGATTATACACTTCCTTTTCTTTTTTATTGTTTTATTGCTTAAAGTATTACAAAGAGTACTAGATATGTCTCCTTTTTTTCCTGCCCTTGACAATCCCCTGGCCTCCCCTACCCCCAGTGTCTTATGTCCATTGGTTATGCTTATATGCCTGCATGCAAGTCCTTCGGTTGATCTCTTACCCCCCTCCCTCCTGCCCCCCAACCCTCCCCACCCTTCCTGCTGCAGTTTGACAATCTGTTTGAGGCAGCTCTGCCTCTGTATCTATTATTGTTCACAAGTTTATAATGGTCTTTATTATCCATGAATGAGTGAGATCATGTGGTATTTTTCCTTTATTGACTGGCTTATTTCACTTAGCATAATGCTCTCTAGTTCCATCCATGCCTTTGCAAATGGTAAGAGTTCCTTCTTTTTTACGGCAGCATAGTATTCCATCGTGTAGATATACCACAGTTTTCTAATCCATTCATCTACAGATGGGCATTTAGGCTGTTTCCAGATCTTAGCTATGGTGAATTGTGCTATAAACATATGAGTGCACATATCCATTCTGATTGGTGTTTCTGGTTTATTGGGATATATTCCTAGAAGTGGGATCACAGGGTCAAATGGGAGTTCCATTTGTAGTTTTTTGAGGAAACTCCATACTGTCTTCCATAGTGGCTGCACCAGTCTGCATTCCCACCAGCAGTGCACGAGGGTTCCTTTTTCTCCACATCCTCTCCAGCACTTGTCGTTTGTTGATTTGTTGATGATAGCCAGTCTGACAGGTGTGAGATGGTACCTCATTGTTGTTTTGATTTGCATCTCTCGGATGATTAGTGACCTTGAGCATGTTTTCATGTGTCTCTTGGCTTTCTGAATGTCCTCTTTTGAAAGGTGTCTATTTAGATTCTTTGCCCATTTTTGATTGGATTGTTTATCTTCCTTTTGTTGAGTTGTATGAGTTCCCTATAAATTTTAGAGATTAAGCCCTTATCAGATATGACATTGGCAAATATGTTCTCCCATGTAGTGGGCTTTCTCATTGTTTTATTGATGGTTTCTTTTGCTGTGCAGAAGCTTTTTATTTTGATGTAGTCCCATTTGTTCATTCTCTCTTTAGTTTCAAGTGCCCTAGGAGCTGTATCAGTGAAGAAATTGCTTTGGCATATGTCTGAGATTTTGTTGCCTTTGGATTCTTCTAGAATTTTTATGGTTTCCCGTCGTACATTTAAGTCCTTTATCCATTTTGAGTTTATTTTTGTGTATGGTGTAAGTTGGTGGTCTAGTTTCATTTTCTTACATGTATCTGTTCAATTTTCCCAACACCATTTATTGAAGAGGCTATCTTGGCTCCTTTGTATGTTCTTGCCTCCTTTGTCAAATATTAATTGAGCATATTGGTTCAGGCCGATTTCTGGGCTCTCTATTCTATTCCATTGATCCACACTTTCTTTTCTATCTTTGTACTCTTAGTTTCTATCACAGCCTGACACCTAATAGATGCCCAATTAAAAATGTGTTGTTTGAATGACTCAATGAATAAAGGAATAAAATATCAATGCTCCATTTTCAAGGACAGAGGTTTGATGATTCTGCTTGTGGGCAAAAAGAAGCCACATGTTAGCCTGACTCAGGGAAGGCCTGTATGGTGGACTTCCAAACTCATAGACCTAAAGTAACCACAAAAGATACTCTGAAGTTAAAACCTTTTAATTAAAAAGCAGTTTATAGTGGATTGTCATGTCCTAGGCCAGTATCTTCCCTGACAAAGATCTTTACTGAGCCTATTGTCTTTTTGCATCTAAGATAACATACCTGTGGAACGTCAGGGTAACTTCCCTTTTTCTAGATGTTAATTATTGACTATTAACTATCTGGTATCTTGTAGGTAAAAGAAGTATGTGTCTATCATTTTACTTTTTATCCAATCCCAAAGGTTTCCCCCCTTTGCTTTCTCCCGCCTCCTTAATCTATCACCAATGGATTTCATGTAACCTACTTACATCCCCTCCTTTGATTGTAATGTATAAAACAAAGTGAAAAAAACTGAAATTCTCAGAAGCTTTATTCTAATACATTGAAATTCTGCTTCCTGAGAAATGTTGACAGTTTGGCTCAAATCAACTCACAAAAATTTTGTATAAGTTTGAATGTTTTCTTATGTTAACATGCCTCTTCCCTCTCCCATCCTAGGTAAGGGTATTGAAATAATAGAATTTTTCATTCCAGATTTTCTGGGAAGTCAATGATTTTTCTCAGGATAGGTAAAATATGAAGTATTATAAATTATTAGACTGGGCACTTTGTTGAAATTTTTGATCTGTGTCCTCCTTTCAGAGCAGACATTTAAAAGTATAATGTACTCCATACTGGTGACCAACACAATGTAGAGTTGTGACTAAGGCAGTGAGCTAGGTAAATGGGGTCTGGTGAAATAACGGAAGACTTAGAAGCACAAAACTGAAATTCAGCTCCTGGTTTTCCTAGAGATCTTGGTCAAGTCACTTAAGATTTCTGCTTCTTGCACAGCAGGGTGTAGCTCAGCAGTAGAGCATCGACCTAGGAACCAAGAGGTCACCGATTCAATTCCCGGTCTGGGCATATGCCCAGGTTGTGGGCTATATCCCCAGTGGGGGGCGTGCAGGAGTCAGCCAATCAATGATTCTCTCTCATCATTGATGTTTCTATCTCTCTCTCCCTCTCCCTTCCTCACTGAAATCAATAAAAATATATTTTTTAAAAAAAAGATTTCTGCTTTTCTAGCTATAAAATGAAAATGGTATTTAATTTGCATGGTATTTTGAGTATTTTAATGAAAGATTATATGCAGGTGTACTTTATAGAATGTCATGTGACTACACATACATACTGTTTGTGTCTTTCTATGTACATATATTTACTTATAAATAATTCTCAAAATTTTAATTTTAATAATAAATTCTATATGTAAAATAAGCCTTCAGGATCAAAACTAACACCACCAACATGCAACTTAGAGATACATGATATGGAGCCAGAAATTTGGGTAGAATTTTGCATATGAACTAAATCCTAAGAAGTAGAGCCCATCCTAATTTTAAAGACCTTTAAAGAAGTAAACACTCCCATTGCTCAGGTATCCTCACAATTTGAATTGGGAAGCTTAGGCACTAAACACCTAAGTATATAAAACAATATAAGAATATGTATTTTTTAATAGGCATACGCTTATTATGCAGAAAAATGTTGCTATGATCAAGACCGTACAACCATAATTTTTTTGTCTTAACAAAAGTTGATTCCACGACTGACACTTGATATCATTCTCACTCTCACAGAATAATTCAAGCGGTTTCCCAGAGTGTTGCACAATGTAGTGCTTCTGGTTGTGATTATTTCCAGGAAGAGGAGCTGTTCATGCAAGAAAATGTGCCAGCAGTGCTATATGGCATGTAGAATTATGCAATTCCACACACTGACCGGAATGAGATATTTGTCTGCATATTCAGCACTTAGGATTTATGAGATCCTGTGTGTCATATGTCTGCCCAGAGTTTCGTGATGCATTGGGATGGGGCAAACAAAAGGGTTCTGGGAGAGATGGAAGCAGGAAATAGAGCAGACGCAGACAACCAGGAGTAAGTTCAGCCCGTCAATATTACCCCAAAATCAAAGAGTTAAAGGCAAAATGTTATCAGAGAGCATTTATTCTGAGATAGGTGTTGGAGGAAGTGGATATAGAGACTGAGGGGATGGAATTCACAGCAAGTGATAGTCAAGATTCTAGGTGCCTAGTAGATATCAGAAGAAATCTGTAGTTGGATAAAGATATCTCGGGCATGTAGGCATGGAGCCAGGCCCAGAATTTTAGTTCTTGGCTTAAAAAAAAAAAGGAATCCAGATCCCAGCTTTAAAGGTATGAGACCCCAAATAAAAAGCCAACTACCAAGATCAAAATAGATTTATTGAATCATATATGTGGTTCAGATGTGAACCATGTCTCAGAAATAGGGTAGAGCTAGGTAGCACTCAGATCATAAGGCTGAGCCCCAGGGTACTGGATACATCCCTTCTATTTTGAAATAGGAAATCCCTACGGACTAGGACCAGGTCAACCTGTAAATTAGGCTGAATTGTTCTGGTTTGAGAAAGCAGTGATAGGCAAGAGAAAGAAGCCAATCAGAGGCTTATACTGTGAATACTGCAGAATGAAAAATGACCATTGTCTATCAATGCTTAGAGAATCATCATAGCATAAGGCATTTTCTGTTTCTCATGGATTGATCCTACAGAATCACTTTCTACGAGCAATCCGAAGTCCAATGTACTACATCCTCCTTTTTGGAGAAGCACTGGTTTTTTTCCTCTAGAGTTGTAGAATTAGCTCTCTATCAGGGATCTTGTCTTGAAGGCTAAAGTAATGACTTAGTCAAGTTTCATGGTGGAAATCATCCTTTTCCAAATCCAATTACATTCCAGCTGGCAAAAAGCACTGGCTGTCTCCAAATACAAACATCTGGAAGGAGGCTTGAATTGGCCATCTCTCTGCCTCTGATGCCTGCCACTTTCTTAGCTAGTAGGTTAGAAACATGATTTTGGCTGGACAGATTACATATATTTTTTAGCCATGCAGGTGGACTCTGTAGAATGTCATGAAATCTCTGAAGTAACATAAAGCAGACCAAATAAGATAGAGAAGGCACAAAAGCCATTGGAGTTCTATTTTATTTAGTAATTGTGCATCAACTGCAGGGCTTAGACCCCCCAAAAAACTGATGACTATGTTGTTAATAAACCATATATGGGTTTATTGGTCAGTTAATTGGGTATTTCATGTGTCCAAAGTCTGACCTGAATGGAGCCCTTGCTTGGACACTATATAGACCACGTGGTTGAAAAAGTATAATGGAAATGAACAGGGTCACATTTAATCTGCACTTGATTTTTAATAATTGTGTTCTTAGGTTTTGCAGGAAACACTGCCACGAGAAAACCCATCCTTTGCGCCTCTATAAAACTGCTTACTAACTTTATCAACACAAACAGCCTCCTTAGTACACCCTGATCTTCGGTTTCTTCATGTGTAAAATGTAGGTCATAATAACTATTACAAGGTTTGCAGTGATGATTACAATAGATACTGTATACAAAGACATGCCAAACAGCAGGTGCTCATTACATGGCAGTTATTAATTTTTATTGTTGTTATTATTAAGCTGTGAGATAGCAATCAGATTGGCATGGTCCACCAAGAGCTTTGAGAGTCGTTGCCTGAAAAGACAGGGATTTCCAATTTATAATAATTAGTGAAGGGTCAGGAGACAGTTGACATCAGTGAGAGTAAATTGTGTTCCTTTGGATACATCTGGAATTCAGCTGTGGAAAGAGTCCATTCCCTTTTCCCCCTTTTTTTTGAGAATACCAACGTAAATATCAGATAACTATTAGCCCAATGTCCTCTTTCCCCGTTCTCATATGTCAGACACTTCCTGTTCAAGTTTTTCAAATCTGCCTATTTCCTGGTGGAAAGATAGATTTGATAATATTCCTCACTGTCTGAAATTCTTTTTCTTATCCCAGCCATTCTGACAGCCAGTGTTTTAAAGACTAGAAGATTAAAGGCAGTTTATTCCCTCTTAGATTATTTGCTTGTGATGGAATGTAATGATCTAGTATGATAATTTTATGAGAAATCAAAGTTGTTCATCATGTAAATTTATATTCTCGAACGTCTATGGGAGTATTTTATCTAATAAAAATATCATCTACTAGTATAAAAACACATTACCTTTTATTGCTCTTTCCACATCATTTTTTAAATGAATATTCTTTCTTGGTTACAAATTTTCTTAAACTCTAAATTCATTGACTCACTCAACAAATATTTATTGGGTGACTAATAGGCCTCAGGCATTGTGAGATTTTTTTTTTCCCCTCTGGGAAATAATAATGAACAAGATAAATACTTTAATCCTGTCCTCATGGAGTTTAGACTCCACCAAAGGAAATAGAAATGAAACAATAAATCAACCTAATATGGTGGAAAAAATGTATTTCATTAAAGTAAGGAAGTCAGGGGAAAGAGGTGGTTCTCTAATGGACTACATTTATTTACAGAACTAGCTTGGTGATCTTATACAGTATGAAAACACACACTCTTAGAGTGATTTAGTGGACTTATTCATTGGTTCTCAAACCTGGCTTAGATAAGTTTAAAATAGTAATTGATGCTTGAGCTCTACCTCCAGAACTTTGGTTTTATTGCTTGGGTGATGCCCAGATGTAGGGATTTTTGTCATGCTCACTGAGCATTTCTAATAGCGGGAGTAAGAGTATATTTAATTTGCTGTAAAATGTGAAAAATACTTCACCCCTACCAACACCACCACCACTGACCCCAACTTTTCAGGAAATTTGAAACATACTTTTTTATTATCTTCTAAGGAATTTAGGTTTTGTATAATGTGCTGTATAATGACTAAGAAATATTGTCATCGTAGTAGCCAGGCTGCCCCAGTCATAGAATATGGACAGAAAGAATTTAGCACACTTATCAGCTCAATTGTTCCCATTAGCTTTCTTATTAAATCAATTACTCAAATGTCACTTGCAAACTGAAGTTTGAACTCTCAAAGCCTAATAATTGCCAAATTATAAAGCCATCCATGGTCAAATGTCCTGAGAAAACTAAAAAAAAAGTTAAACATCAGAGTAGGATAAAGAAGGAGTGATACATTCTGGTAATCTATAATACTAGACCTTAATGTTTCTTTTTGAAAATTAACTTCTGGAAAAAAAAAAAGTTCTTTATTGGTAGTACCTGGAAGCTCTTATTATAGACCTTCAAAATGCAGAAATGATTGAAATAAGGTTACCCTTTGAGAACTAAACAGCAAATCAACTCAGTTGACTGGGAAAAGAGGATGGCAAGTTAGTTCCAAGGAATGTAATAATAGAGCTAAAATTGAGTAAATGGATTAGAAGAGGAATCATAGGAAAAGGAGGCAAAAAAATAAAACTGAGGTGGAAATAAGCAGTGTAGAAGTGCTGGAGAATCCTTAGCCTTTGTTTTGACTCTGAGTTTTCCTATCCTCATGATAAAGCCACTCTAACTCTGGAAATGTAGATGGCTTAGCACTGTGACAGTGATCTTAGTGAAAGCTGTACACTAGCACATCTGCTCCCATTGCCAGAAAATCACTGTTATGAGATGCACCGTGTGACATCGCCGACTCCTTACATCTCATTCCATGTGCATGAAGCAAACTCTGATTAGGATTTGGCTTCCTAAGTACATCAGCCTATAGGGACTCAAGGGGCTGATTATATAGACTTTGAGTATATCCAGTTCTCATAAAACTGTGCAGTAGCTTCTGATTGCAATTTGGCACCCTGTTTACCTTGACTGCATGAAGAAAATAAATTGGTTACACCAACCTGAGTATCTCTGATGGTGTGACAATGATTTCTCACTGTAATCTCAAAAATTGACATTGTTTTCATACATCAGTCTCATGATCTTGGTCCATTTCAATCTATCTGAACAGATGTATCTGTTCATGTGATGACAAAATTAGCTATATGAGCATGCAACATTGAGGTTCTGAGACATGGGACATTCAACAGAGAATATATCTCTTTCTTACAGATGGGATAAGCCCAGATTTTGCTATTGTAACAAGATCATGATGTTGCTTATGAGGATTTTCTTTTATTTAAAACTTTAGTTCAATAAATAAACTTTTTAGCTATCCCCAAAATACTGGAGAGAAACCATGTTTTGTGAGGATTATTTGCTTGTTTGTTTTGTTCCAGCACAGAGTAATATCCTATAATATTTATTCTTAATTACAGTGGTTTAAATAAGATCAAGAAGGGAATTGGTACTTTCAGAATAAAGGTGTAGGGAAACCTTTATTTAGTAGAAATTTAGTGGAAAGAAGGTACTTGAAGCAGACAGTTACCAATTCAATTCAAGGACTGTGAATTGCTTGTTGGAAATGTGGGGGAAACCACTCTCACACACAAATCAGAATTGGGTCTCAGAGTGCCAAAAGAATTTGCAAAAATAAGTGAAGACAATAAGAGAAAGGCAGATCACCGAGTCATTTATAAAGCACCTTCATATATGCTATCTTCTTTTCTTTTTTTCCCTATCAATAATTACATGAGTTAGGATAATATTTCCATTTTACAGGGGAGATAATGTATTCATAGTATGTGACAGGAATTGTCTAAGGTCACACAGATGAGCAAAATAGATGTAGCATAACATAGCTAACATGACACCGATAGAAAAATGAGTCTCTTAATTCAAGGTTATAACTCCAAATCTCATGCCCGTGACATGTTTTAAAAATTATATTTTATTCTGCTATTTATCTACTTAATTTAACTACTTTATTAAAGGCTTATTATGAGTATAATTCTTATAATCTCATGTATACTTTTCCAAGCCACTTTAACTAATCTTCTAATGGGGTACTTTAAATGTTATTGCATATGTATTCATAACTATTTTTGTTGGTTGTGGTCATCTTGTGATCCACCAGGGTGCCTTTCTCTTATTGTCTTCAATTATTTTGGCAAATTATTTTGGCATTCTGAGACCCAATTTTGATGTGTGTGTGCATGTGTGTGTGTGAGTAGTTTCCCCCACACTTCCAATAAGCAATTCTCAGACACCAGCTCTGTCAATTCAATTCTGACACTGTCTACTGAGCAATGGCATCAGATTCCACAGTTAATGGTTTAGTCTTATTAGACGATCCCCCTCCTACACTCTTGAGGAGCAAGTCACAAACTCAGGTTGTCACCTATATTTTGATCAACTAATTATAAACCAGATGTTTCCATGACCACCTCTTTGAGTTCCATTAATATGCTAGAGCTGCTCACATAACTCAAAAAAACAACAACACATTTACTTACTAGATTGCCAATTCATTCTAAAACAATGTAGCTCAGGGGCAGCCATCTGGGAGAGATACATGGGCAAGCTATGGGAAATGATCCAGGAGCTTCCATGCCCTTTCTGGACATGCCACTTCCCTGGCATCTCCACATGTTCACCAACCCAGAAGCTCTCTGAACCCTGCCCTTCTGGGATTTCATGGAGGCTTCATTACATAGACATGCTAGATTACATCATTGGCCATTGGGTTTTGATTCCATCTCCAGCCCCTCTCCCCTCCCTAGGAGTGGGACTGGAAGTTCCAACCCTCTAATCACAATGTTGGTTCTCTTGGCAACCAGCCCCCATCCTTAGGTGCTTTCCAAAAGTCATGTCATTAACATAATGAAAAACACCTTTATAGCTCTCACCACTTAGCAAATTCCAAGGGTTTTAAGAGCTCTGTGCCAGAAATGGGGACAAAGACCAAATATATATTTCATATTATAAATCACAATATCACAAAATACTCCCAAATTCTACCACTCTGTGATTAACATGACATTTCCAAAATTCTCCAAATGTCCACATGGAATAAATGTCATGGTATGAGGTAAGACTTCCATGACATCTAATTCACACTATGCACTTTAACAAATCTTTAGCAACTTCAGTAAGGTTATGCAAAGTCTAGTTGAGAGTTAGTTTGTGCTTACCAGTCAGCTGTCCTACAAATCCCATCATATTCTGTCTGTAATCCAACATACCTGAGATCAAGTCATAGATCCATAGCTCTTTGAAATTGGCCAGTATGTTTCTCTATAAAATGTTTATAAATATTAGGCTGTGAAGATTTCATTAGATAATACGTGAAAGCAATTAGCACAATATCTTGCCTATAGTAAGTGGTCAGTCAATAAATAATAGCATGTACAATCCTAAAATGATTCATAATAATGTGTTTTTCTTTTCTTTAGAGTGAAGTGAGTTTTGTCTCTTCCTATTTTTTTAAATTTGATTCTTAATTTTATCCTGGAAGCCATAAAACAAGCCCACTACATATAATAATAGCTACTAATAATCAAGTCTTTGTCTTATATTACCTGGTATATTTATGATAGTCTAGTAAGGTAGGTCTGATTTTGTTTGTTTGTTTGTTTTAACAATTGAGTATTTTAACAAAACTCTGGCCCAGAAGTCTTCATGATTGTTATAACAAGAGATGGAGATAAGATTTAAACTACCTGGCTGTTCCCTTTCCAATATGCTTTTCTTCTATTACGTTAAACTGGATTTCTGTTTCAGGGAACAAAATGCAAATATGTGAGAGAGTTGGCATATTACCCCCATCATTCTGTCATCAGTAAAATTTTAGGTGCCAATGAATATCAGTGGGAGATATATTTATTTTGAAGGGGTGACTTCTAGAATCCCTTAACTTATATGCAAAAGATAATAAAACTTCTACACATATGTCTGAAGCTGTCTGCCATGTTTAGAATCTTTGAATGGATTCAGATGCTGCTATTAAAACTGGTTTAAGTGGAAAGTTTGGGATTTAGGACTTTGACCAAACAGATTGGCCAGCTGAAGGCAGAATGCTTTTATCCAATATAATTTTATAGTATTTTGAAGACCTAGGATTTGAAAGTGATGTTGCATATAATACAAGTTTATAGTTACTAGTAGCCACCAATACTAGACAGTTAGGAATAAGGCAGGTTGGATATTGAAATAAATTTGAATTCAAGGTGATAACAAACAAAACATTTCTTTGCTTAGTTCTAAAATTTTGAACATGAGTACAATGGGCCACAAAGTTCTAGACTTGAAGAATTTTTACCCAAGAGAATATATTACCTGAAAATATGATGATTTAAAAACAGTGACCAGTATTATTTTTTGCTTGCTAATTTAGTACAAGTAAAGAAGGATGTCCCACAGTTCAATTCTTGCCATAGGAGGACAAAAGACAACAATGTAACTCTCCTTTCCTCTTTGGCCCAGGCCAGTGCTGATAACCTTTTCAGGATAATAGCAAGAATTCACATAACAGCTTTGCTGGAAGTTCTGAGTATGAGGACCACTTAGGGCATGGAACACAGAAGGGAGGAATGTTTTGGCACCATCACTGCCTGTGGTCACAATAACTACAGAGGATAGGAAAACATATTTATTATATAAAATAAAATTCTGTGCTGAAATGTTGCATGGCTTCCATAAACAACTATTATCTGAAAAATAACAGAGCTGCATGCATCTGATGTATGTGAAGTTTTGGCTGGGTGTTTCTCTTATTTTGAAGGATTGTTAGTCTTTCCCCATATTTAATGATTTTGAAAATTGGAGAATACCAAAGAAAGATTATTTTGTCCCAGTGATAAAATTGTAATATTACACAGTATATATTACCTCCTCCTTTTTTAATAGAAACAGATTTATCATTCTTTCCAATCATACCTCTCAAACAGCCAGAATGGCCAGAACAACCTGGCAGAATGACAACCAGAGTTGCTTTTCTGGAAAAACATATATTCTAGGGATAAATAATGAAATTAATAAGACATATATAAGATAATTTAAAAGGCTTTTAAGCCATGAAGAAAATAAAATAATGCAACGTGTTAGCGGGTGGCTTTGGATATACTTATTTTTTAAATTTCTGCATTATAACTTTCCAGAAATTTCTCAATTTAAAGCAGCACAGTTTATCAACTTGATTTACACTTTTCGTAAGTCAGGAGTCTGGACATGAGTTACCTGGGCCACCTGCTCACAGTTTATCATGTTAAAATCAGAATGGTAACTGGTTACAGTTTCATTCAGAGCTCAGGGTCCTCTTCAAAGCTCATTCAGTTCCTTGCCATTGTAGGACCAGGATCCTTGTTTCCTTGTTGGCTATTGGTCAAAAGTAATCTCAGCATCCTCAGGCCTTACCTTCCTCAGGTCCCTGTCATGTGACCTCCTCCATAGACACTCTCATAAAATGATCTTCCACATACACAGAAGAATATCTCTAATTTCAAAGGGCTCTCCTGATTAGGTCAGGGCCACCCAAGATAATTGCCCTTTGCACCAATTTAGAGTCATTAGGGACCTTCCCTCAATCTGCATACTTCCTTGTGCCAAATAACATGTAAAGATGATAAATAGCATAATTATGACAGTGAAATACCAATATAGTCACATTATACAAGAATTACATTATACAATTATACAAGAATATGGGTAATTGTGGGTCATCTTAGAATTCTGATTACCATATTGAGTAAGCCTAATTAGCATGGTCAAAAAAGACTTCCCAAAGAAGTAATATTTGAATAGAACATGAATGTTGAGAAGCAACTAGTTATATAATAATCCTGGAAAGAATTGTGAAGGCTCTACTGTGGAAGATAACTTTGTGTGTATAAGAAACACAAGGTCAAGGGAAGAAGGATAAGATATGAGGTTGGGTAGGTAGCAGCAACTAGATAATGCAGGTTCTTGAAAGTCATGCAGAATTCAAATTTTAAGATAAATAATAGGGTGCATCATATTCATATGAAAATTTGAATTCAAAGTTCAATAGGAAATATCAGGATGATTTAAGCGGTACAGTAACATGATCTATTTCTCTGTAAAATTTCAAAACCTTTCAGGTTTCTTTTTATAATTATTTTTTATGTTTGATAATTATAAATGCTCAAAAGAGAAGTAATTATGAAACTATAACTCTTGATTCAGTCAGCAAAAAGAGTTTGCTATTGGCCCTCCATGTCAATGTAGGCTCCTCTGATGTTCCAAGATGACTATAAGTTTAAAATTTAATTTCAAATTAAACCATTTGTGTACACAATTTTTTCTAAGTTTTCAAATGATTTTTCCTAGGTGGGTGAACTTTCTAAAGAAAAGATAAAAGTATAAAATATACTCAATCATTACAGAGGAAGTATTATTATTTGCCTTCCAGTTGGTTCCAACCGCTCACATTAATATTACACATCTACTTTAATTTTAAAACTTTGTGATTTGAAAACCACAAACAAAGTTTTAAAATTAAAGTAGATATTTAACCTTTATTTGGACCAATAAAACATCTAGCTCACTTACTGACTTTCAAAAGTAAGTAAAAGACAGACTGGGAACTAAAAAACAGATCTGGTTTATGACCTCCACTTCTTGCCAGATGGAGTAAAAGGGACATAATTTATCCTAACACAGGGAAAAAAAAAATAAAAAGAAAACCGGTTAACCCATTGTACACCATAGTGCCTGTAGACACAAGCGAAGGACCTTCCCCCCAGGCCACGCATGTCTATAAAAAAAAAATGTTTTCCCTAAGTGGCAGCCCTGACCAACTTTAAAATCATTTTTCGTGAGAATTTTCAGCTGAAAATATTCAAGAACATCCGAATTGGGAGTAATATATTTATAATATTCATTGCAAATTCATTTTTTTAATTAAATTCAAAATATAGTGGCTTGTGGGGATGGTTTCCATTTTGGACGCATGATAGTTAACTGGTTAAAATATGAAAAAGTAAAGTTCTCAATATATTAGACATAACATAATAAAAGAGTATAACTGAAAGATGGGAAATTTTGATTGTCTGGAATTACTGCCTGGAGAAAGTTTCCAGGCTGTAGTGCAGGAGGGGGAGCCCATGTAGAACCCTATGTCTCCCTGCATTGAGGAGATGAAGTAAGAAGTTCAGGGAAGACCAGACAGCAAGAGTTTATAGGGCAGAGAACCAGAGAGGAGAGAGCCTGACAAAAACATCAGAGATCTATAAAGAATTCCCTTTGAGGATTCAGCTGAATACTGATTAGCACATTCATATAAGGGAAGTACCCAAGACTGAGGGAAAAACAAAAACAACAACAAAAGCCACTGGAAGAATTAAGGGGAACGATACCCAGAGTTCACATAGCACCATTAATAGTGCCTGTTTTCACCAGTCAGCGGGGAAAACCTTGTAATATGCTATGGGCATTGGGTAGTATACTCATAGTGGTTATGCCTCAATAGTGGAGAAAATTTATATTAAAGACTGTTCTTTCCAGCCAAACAAGCCTTAAAAGGAAAAGTCAAACAAAAAAACCAACAAAACGGATTGTTGCTACATAACCTAACAACACCTCAGTACAAAGCTCCAGAATATTTTAGAAAGATAAAAATAGCCAATACTCAAAAAAATAAAATTCACAAGTGTAGAATCCAATAAAAAATTAAGTTTTTAAAAGCAGCAGGAAAATACAATAAATACTGAGGAGAAAATTCAGTCAATTGACAGTGATGTAGAATGAATACGGAATAAAATTGGTAAACAGGGACATTAAAATAGACATTATGACTGTATTCCAAATGTTCAAGAAGCCAGAAGAAATATTTACAATATAATATGGAGACATAAAAAAATATTTTAAAATATCCAAATTGAACTTCTACCAATTAAAACTAAAATATCTGTAATGAAAAAATACACTCAATGGGGTTAATGTCATATTAGACACTGCAGAAAAAGGGATTAGTGAAATAGAAACCATAACAATAAAAACTACACAAAGTGAAACCTGTAGAAAAATAAAGACTAAAAAAAAAAAAATGAAGCCAAAACCGGTTTGGCTCAGTGGATAGAGCATTGGCCTGCGGACTGAAAGGTCCCAGGTTCGATTCCAGTCAAGGGCATGTACCTGGGTTGATGTACCTGCGTTGCGGGCACATCCCCAGTAGGAGATGTGCAGGAGGCAGCTGATCGATGTTTCTCTCTCATCGATGTTTCTAACTCTCTATCTCTCTCCCTTCCTCTTTGTAAAAAAATCAATAAAATATATTTTTTAAAAAAATGAAGAAATGATTGATTTCAAGATCCTTTGGGACAATTTCAAGAGGCCCAACATATGAGTAATTGTAATCCTTAAATGAAAGAAGAGAGGAGAGCAAGAAATATTTTTCAAAGAAATAATCATAGCTGAATATTCAAAATTTGCTGAAAACAATAACTCCGCAATCCAACAAGTCAATGAACACCAATGCAACATACATAAAAAGGACAACACAGACTATCAGAATCAATGTTTAAAATTAGTAATAAAAAGGCAACTTAATTGGCATTTTTAGACAATTCTACCCAACAACACAACAATAAATTTCTTTTAATATGCACACTGAAAATTTACCAAGATAGACTATATTCTGGCAAAAAAGGACAAAGAAAGAAAAATTCAAGTAATAAAAAGTGTTTTTTCATCACAATGAAATTAAATTAGAAATCAATATTAAAAAGATACTTGAAAAATCCTCAAATATTGGAAAGTAATTAGTATACTTCTAAATAATAGCCTTACAGACTAAGAAAACACAGTCCTGCAAAAGTTCTTCAAGAAATTTGAAGAAAGAACACATTCCAAATAATTCTATGAGGCCAGGCTTCTGCTCATACCAAAACTGCACAAAGAAATTAAAAGGAAAAAAGAAACCCCTACAGACTTATATCTTTCATTAATATAAAGCCAAAAGTTCTTAATGAGTAAATGACTATGCTAAAATCTGAATCAAGTCTCTGTGACTACAAAATCTCTTAGTAACAAAATCTCTTAGTAACATGTCCTTCAGCATGTTGTTTTGAGCTTTAAAGTTCTCAGCTGAAGAGGAAGGTGCGTGGTGGTCATTCATTTCATTTTCGAGTATTGAGTTATTTTATGCTATACATGTGCTAGAGATATAACAGTAAGCTAAACATAGAAACAGTGCTCAACTTAATCAGGTGACAAATATTAAAATAATCATACTAAAAAATAAATAGCTGATTCTCAATATTCTGGAAAATGGAAGCACACTTCTATGTTTTATTCATACAGACATAAGGAAATGTTGGGAATTGGGATGATTAGAAAGACTTCCCTGAAAATTTTTGAGTTTACAACTGATTGATAAGAGGAAGATAGAGAGGAAGAGCATGAGCAGGATCCCCTTACAGTGGTTCTCAACCTTCCTGATGCCGCGACCCTTTAATACAGTTCCTCATGTTGTGGTGACCCCCAATCATAAAATTCTTTTCGTTGCTACTTCATAATTGTAATTTTGCTATTGTTATGTATCGTAATGTAAATATCTGATATGCAGGATGTATTTTCATTGTTCGCGACCCACAGGTTGAGAACCGCTGCTAGGACATCCTAACAGAGAAAAAAATGGGAACAGATGCTGGTGACAAAACAAGCATGGTTTTTCTAGGCCCTGGGTGTTGCCAGTGGTGGGCATGGGGGAGGTTTCCTTGACAAAGTCTTCCTAACCAATGCTGCTGTTCTGTGGTTTCAAGTCAAACAGAGGCAGGGCCAGCCAGCAGAGTGTGCTTTGTAAATTATAAAGTAGTTAATGTGAAGATTTGTGGGAGTTGCACTGGTTTCTTATTTTAAAAAGACGATAACATTTCCCCCAAATTATTCTTAGTGTGGTGGAATCTTTTCATGGCGTGAAATTGGTGTTTACAAAGAAGCTTCTATTTCAACATTGACAAAACTAGAGACATAGTTAGCTTAACTCCTAGGATGAAAATGTGCTCCATAGCATTAAATACGCAGCTTCTGGCAGTTTCTGAAGACGGCAATATGCATTCATAGTTTGATTAATTATAAATGTGTGCTTCTTGGCTGAAGAGAGGAGAGCTAGAGAAACCCGGGCTGTTTCACAGGCCAAATAACAGAGGAGAATTTTCCCCACAGGAAAGTAGAGGGAAGGAGGAGGGCAAGAGCAACCTGGAAGCTGGTGACTGATGGGTTAGTAGTTGAATGGTCCTGATGAAAAGTGTAGCACATTCCCACATGGGAGTCTTGCCTACCTTTCTCCAGGTTTGCTTTCTTTTTTAATTTTTTAAAGAAAATATCTTCTTATTGATCTTAGAGAGAGAGAGAGGAAGGGAGAGGTAGAGAAAGAACATTGATAAGAGAGAGAAACATCCATCAGCTCATGCCCTCTACTGGGCATCAAGTCCACAACCCAGGCAAGTGCCCTGACCAGAAATCAAACTGGTGACTACTGGGTGTGCGGGGATGATGCTCCACCAACTGAGCCACACTAGCCAGGGCAGGTTTGCTTTCTAATAAGGACTGGACCACACCCTCTCTCCAGGATGGGGACTGTCTCCTTCCTGATCAAAAAAAGTTCCTTTACTCCTATAGGAGGATTGCAGTCTTGTTTGACTTAGGCGTGTCTTCCACGAGAATTTATGGAGTGCTTGCTCTATGCCAGCCACTCTATTGGACACTGCAGATTCAGGGACACGAGAAACCATTTCTTACTTCAGTCTAGTGGAGGAGACATACATGAAAACAAATACCAAACACAATAATGCAAGGATATGGGGAATGTACAAAGCTCTAGGCGAATAGTAGAGAAAATTATTAATTCTCCCAAGGGGTATCATGTCGTGTTAAAAGGGAGGGACATTTGAGCTAGCTCTCGAAGGGTATGTGGCTGAGGAGATGAAAGCAAGTTTTCTCTAGGAAAAGAAGAAACAGGGGAGCTAAATATACTGATGTTTGAAAATATATCATACAAAGCAAGGCTGATAAGAGAGTTTGGGCCCAGATTGTGAAGAGACGTGAATGCCATGTTCATAATACTATAAATGAAAGAGAAAGTAATACCCCTGACTTGTTCATTAACATTCTTACTAGTGTGTGTATTTTCTAGGCTGAGTAATTATCCAACAGGCAAGGAGCCATTGGTTCCTGCTACTATATGAGCCAGTTTATCAACATGGGACATTGTTTGTGCATTTCAGAAAGGAGGGAGGGAGGGAGGGAGGGAGGGAGGGAGGAAGGAAGGAAGGAAGGAAGGAAGGAAGGAAGGAAGGAAGGAAGGAAGGAAGGAAGGAAGGAAGGGTGCGGTGGTGGAGGGGAGAGGGAGAAAGGAGGGAGAAAGGAAAAGAGAAAAGGAGGGAGAAAAAGCAGAAGGGGAGATAAAGATAAGAGATAAGAGATGAGTCATAACTGAAAGAAAAGAAGGAAGAGGAGAAAATAAAGAGGGAAATAAAAAGTGAGGAATCATTTGGGTCCACTGCCAACAAGAGTTAGGAAAACTGATTTCTTAAGATAAACTGAAGTAAAACAAAATATGCTCCATATGTTGAAACTGTATACTTAGTTTGAGATAAACAAAAACATGTTTGGAGAATAACTGCCATAATTAAAAAGAAATTAAAAGAAAGAAAGAAAAACCATCTGGGGGATAGATATATACTTAAACAAATACACACACACACACACACACACACACACACACACACACACACACGCAATACACAGTGATTCCAAAACTTGAAGTTTTCCTTGTTTTAAGTAAACTTACTTGTTGCAAAAGGGCGTTGCAACAGTCTTTGCCCAAAGCGCCCCATGTTTCAGGCTGGAGCTATCCAGGGCTACTTGGCATTGCTCAAACACCAGAAAACCTTTCCAAAGCCTGTCCTTTGCTCCTGCTTTCTTCTCTGCTGTGAATATACATCCTCCCTTTTCCCTCTAGACAACTCCAAATTACCCCTGAGCACCCAATTCAACTGTCACCTGCTCCCAGCCATGTGCCTGACAGCCAGCACAGTTCATAATGGCTTCCTCATCTGTGAAGTCTGTGAGTGTGTGTCACTTTTCTGAGGCTGCCATAACAAAACATCAGAGTATGGGTGGCTGAAAGCAACGGTTTATTGTTTCACAGTTCTGGAGGCAAGAAGCCTAAAAATCAGGCAGTCGAAATCCGGGTTCTTTCCTTCTGAGGCACTGGAGGGAGAATCTGTTCTGGAAACATAGATTTAAAACCAGTGGGACAGATGAAAGTCCAGATTTGGTATGTAGTCCTAAATGTAGAGGGTCATTCATGAAGAAGGAGAAGAAGGAGGAGAAGGAGGAAGAGGAGAAGAAGAAGAAAAGGGAGGGAAGGGGCAGAAGAATAAATGGAAAAGCTTATTGGAAAAAAGAATCATGTGGGAGAGAAATGGTAAGGAGGAACAAAAATCTTGAGGAAAACTTGCTATGGCCATGAAGCAGTATTTCCAAGTGGCTTTCCAATTTTACCTTTGCAGTCATGTAGTCAATTCTAAATTCAGCTGGCCATTTCTTTTTCAAGGACATTGTTCTTTTTAACCATATCATAACTATATGATCACAAAGGTAACATAGTCTGAAAGTGACAGAATGTAAAAGTCATGTGAATTTCAACTACTAAATCACAGGAAGATGGATTTATTGTACTCAAATTACTGGTATCTAAAACAACTTATATAAAGAAATAAAAATAAATAAAAATAAATTTAAAAAATAAATAAATAAAACAACTTATAAATATCCCTTACCAATTTTTGCTTCAGCAATCCTGAATTGGTCATTTTTCCCAGAGCACACATTTTGTTGTAGGTTTCCGTACCTTGGTACATGCTGACCTTTCATTCTGATGTGTCCATCCCTACCGTCAACTCCTAATCTTCCTTCAAAATGCAATTTAAGCTTAACATTCTCCAGAAACCTTTCTCTGAATACTCAAGTCCAATTAACCACACTTTCCACCATGTACCCCTGTGCATCCTCTGTACCTTGAATGAATTGATACCATTGCACTGTTATTCAGTTGCTGCTTATTTTCAAATAATGGGTTATTCTGGTACAGTCTTATCTGTAATGTCTTAACTGCCCAGTGATTATTCACTATGCCTAATAGGCATTGGTAAGTATTTGCTGGATGAATTAATGAATGTACAGAAGTGTCTATTTCAAACTGTTTTAAAGTTTTCAGGTAATCTTGGAAAAGTATCAAGATGAGTGTAGGCAAAATTTGAATGTCAGTATTCTACTTAATTTGTAAAGAGAAATGAAATACTGCAGTCAAATCTCTGGTGGCTTTATACTAGTATACTTGACTTAACACAGTCATGATGAGGGAACACAGAAAATGGACTTTAAAAACAAAAAACAAAAAACTTCTTTTGGAAATTAGCCCAAGAGCCAAATGTTTTATTTTAATGGTATGTTTCTTCTCTCATACCATAACTAGTAAACATTTCAGATCACACATACACACAATGTTTGTTTGTATTTACTATAATTCCCTATGAAACTCCAGATGCTTGGACTGTACAGGCATCTAATACACGTTTGATGAATTAAAGAACAAATGAAGGAACCCTTGAATGAAATGAGCTAAGATTCTGACATCCATTAGCAAGCTGTTACCAGTTTTCATCTGCCTCATTTGATTGTAGGCCATCCATTTGGAGAGAGGAAATGGAAAAACATGATGCAAATGACTGATCTGTTCAATGCCTTTGAATTAATACTTAAAATGCAATCTCTTATCAGACATTTGGTACAACATGAGCTGGAATACTCATTCTGGCTCCAGGTTTGCCCCCACATTGCTATGTGAGATTAATTTTTTTGGCTAAAGAGATTGATCTTGGTCCCACCTACATTAATGTATTCTGACTTTATGGAACATAGACCAGATTTTTTTTTTTAGGCCCGATAAAGTCCAATATGGTTCTGACATAATTATACATGAGGCTGGATTATAATACTTCTACATCTCAGCCAGGCTTTTAATTTGGTGTCATTGGTAGGCAGGCATCATCTCAAATTTTCAATTTAATGAAATAAAATTCTGTCCCTTGATTAATTTCCAGGAAAAGTTGTTGGAAATAATTCATGTGTTGTGCCTCAAGCACTGCATCTCTGGTTTTATACTTCTGTCCCACTCTGTATTCAAAAGGTCTTCAATTAAGCAGAGACCTTCTTAGAGAAGACTTCCACTGAACATCATTTGAAAGGGGAGCATGTCTCTTGGGGTAGAAGTGGTAAGGGTCTTACTCACCAGTAGTTTATCAAATGTTTCTTCCAACTATGTGTCATAGTCCCCTGAGAATTCTGGTAAATTAAACATTCTCCAATGTCTTACACTCTCCGCTCACTTTACAAATCATTTCTCTGATCAATGTCAGGGTGACATGCCATGGCTGATCATGTATTTATATAGCAGGTTAAAACTCGGAGTGCCTTCATTTACATTATCTTGATAGAGTTCCTTAAGTCTTGGAATGGCAGGTCAGATTGATTTCTGATCATTGTTCAGATAGGAAAATTGAGTCTCAGAGCTTTCCAGATTTATGAAAGGATAGATAATGAAAATGGATAGAATTGGGCCTTGAACCTAAGTGTTTTATTTCTAGTTCAAGGCTTATTGATAACACCAAAGTGCTCTAATGGATGTTCAAGAAACAGTTGTGGCCCTAGCTGGTTCTGCTCAGTGGATAGAGCATCAGCCTGCGGACTGAAGAGTCCCAGATTCAATTCCGGTCAAGGGCATATGCTCAGATTGCGGGCTCAATCCCCAGGATGGGGTGTGCAGGAGGCAGCCAATCAATGATTCTCTCTCATCATTGATGTCTACCTTTCTCTCCTTCTCCCTGCCTCTCTGAAATCAATAAAAATATATTTTTAAAAAAGAAAGAAACAATTGTGCTTACTCACGCGTTTTTTTTTCTTCATTATATTTACTGAGCATCTATTATTTGCAGATATTGTGTTTGGTGTTGATATTATTAATGGTAATCAAGCCCAAATCCCTTCCATACTTGAGCTTGTAGGGGAGAAAAAGATATAGGCAACAGGTGGGGACACAGAGAACACCCCACTGATAATAGATTGAAGAACTTAAAAATGATATGCCAACTGAGAAAGATGCCTGATACCTGACTGGTAAAGAGAGGGTTTACCATCTAATTGACTATAGTAAAGCTATCCCAGGGATCTCTGAGATCAGTTGGGTTATTCATGTGATTGATTCTTCAAATATAAATATTTTATGCTTCCAAAGGGATATGTTTATCTTCCCTGGGCTTTTAAATACTGTAACTCTACTGGTATTTATCTCGTTTCTTTCCTCCTGGGCCATGAAATAACACATGTGCTTCTAGGGCATGGTGCAGAAAAGGCTAGCTTGGTTCATTTATTAGATTTCTTGGGTCTGATTTTTTTTTTCCCCACAATGATTTGGGCCATTTTTCCTGGAGATAGTTTGAAATTCTTGGGACAGTAGATAAATGGCAGGATTATATGTTTGATACAGTAAAACATTGGAGGCTGAAGCTGACAAAATTGGACTACAGCTTGCTGCAAAAGCTTGTGTGGACATCAGAGCCAGTTCAGTGTTTTGGCAGTAGACAGAATAAAGTAGCAGGGAGCTTCCACGGTCACCCCAAGTTGCCAGTTTGGGTATCCACACACTCTCCTTATGGAAAATGAGCTGAGCTCTTGGATGGACTCATATTTCAGGCTCTCAAAGTTAGATAGATCTATAATTGCCCACCACTTTTGGAACTAGACCCATGATTATTATTTAAATTCAGCATGAAGCATTTTCTTGAAGAATTAGAGAAAAGAGAAACATCACTGCTAAGAAACAGAAAATGGACAAATACTCTTCCCATTCAAGAACAGGAGCAAATATTAACATATATAGTTGAGAATAAAACTGACAGTTGGATTAAAATTGATGAGACATAGGACATATGAAGTATGTAGCACTTTTTGTAATTTTTATGTTACTTTTTCAAAAATGATGTTTGAAATGAAAACAAAAATAATATCTAGCATCAAATGGATATTACTAGGTATTTCTTTTTCATGCAATCTTGATGTATTTTCTCTATTTTAAAAAATTCTTCAATAAGGGAAAGGTCACAGAATAAATTTGTATTACATTTTTTTTTAAATCACTAGTTGTATCCCTACTATGTGCAAGTCATTACTCTAAGCCTGTGGGGAAAAGTTAGCCAGAAAGTAATTCATCCTTGCAGAAATCCTGTTTCTCAGTGGCTGTAAAAAATCAAGCAGCTCAGTCTTCAGCCCCCATTTAAAATATGCTCTATAATCTGGCATGTGAATGGAGGAAAACTGAAAATACCTTGGGGTATTGGCTTGATATTTAAGAAAACATTCAAAATTAAGTCTTTTAATCAATTACCAGACCACCTCAGTGAAAACATACTGCTTCAAGAGACCATATTTATCATTTAATTGGAGTGTTTACCAGAACCTGTTTTTCCTTATGTCTTTTTGTTTGCCAAATTCCTTTTGCATTACTTTGCAATGGGCGGTAGCTCTTCTCTCCCAAATGCTGTGCCTAGCGGGGGAGGAAGAAAAACACCATTTCTACACCTTTCTTTTTTTTTTTTTAATGTATAACTGTTTAAATTGACCTTCTTTTTAGAGCAGATACAGCAAAATTGAGTGGAACTTACAGTGTTGTCATAGACCCTTGACCCCACATACCCAGAGCTACCCACCCCCATCAACATTCCACACTGGGATGGTATACAATCAATGAACCTACACATTATTATCACACAAAATCCATAGTTTACATTAGGATACTCTCTTGGTATTGTACATTCTCTGTATGTATTCTGACATATATCTACCATTATAAAAAGTCCTCTGTATTTTGTCTAAAAGTCACCTCTTCACTTTCCCCTAACCCCCAGCAATCACTGATCTTTTTACTGTCTCCATACTTCTGCTTTCCCCAAATTGTCATATAATTGGAATTGTATAGCATGTATATCCTTTTCAGATTGGTTTCTTTCACTTCATAATATGCACTTACATTTCCTCTATGTCTTTGCATGGCTTGAAAGCTCATTTCCTTTTAATTGCTGAGTAATATTTCATTGTCTGGATGTAACAGTTTATTTATGCATTCATCTACTGAAGGGCATCTTGGTTGCTTCCTTATTTTGGCAATTATGAGTAAAGCTGCTATAAGCATTTGTGTGTAGGTTTCATGTGGACATGGCCTTTTAACTCACTTGATTAAATACTAGAGAGGGCAATTGCTGGAGAGCGTGATTTAAGAGCTTGTTTACCTTCGTAAGAAAGTGTCAAACTATCTTCCAAAGTGGCTGCACCGTTTTGCATTCCCACCAGAAATGAATGAGAATTCCTGCTGCTCCACATCCTCCGTAGCATTTGGTGCTGCCAGTGTTCTGGATTTGGGCCATTCTAATAGGTGTGTGGCATCCCATTATTGTTTGAATTTGTAATTCCTTGATGATATATAATGCGAAGAATCTTTTCATGTACTTACTTGCCATCTATACATCTTCTTTAGTGAAGTATCTCTTCAGATCTTTTGCCCATTATTTTTTAATTTTTTAAAAAATTTATCTTTATTGTTGAAAGTATTACAGATGTCCCCTTCCTCCTCTCCACTGGCCCCCTCCAACCTACTCCCACCCTCCACTGCGTTATTGTCTGTGTCCATGGGCTATGCATATATGTATATAAGTTCTTTGGCAACCTCTTCTCCACTTTCTCCTCCCCGCTTCGCTCATTTTTAAATCAAGTTGTTCATTTTCTTATTGTTGAGTTTAAAGGAAGTTTTATAGGAAGTTAATTAATGTCTCTTTCTGCCAAGCCAGGAACATAGACAAGCTAGGAGGTCTCAAAATAAAAAAGATATTCCTGCAGTTATATGTAGGCCAGGCTCAATCTGGAGAAATAAACTGGATAATTATGGGTTCTTCATATCTGTAGGCATGCTGATAAAGACAATTAGACATTTCTGGTTTATAAAATTTAACAGCATAACCCTAGAATATATGCAAAATATCCAGATAGAGAATATTTAAAAATTTGTTAAAACAGAAAAAGAATCAGACTTGTGGTTATCTGAGGTATGTGGAGGTGAGATGTGGGGAGGGGAAATTGGAGGAAGCTGGTCAAGTAGATACAAAATTCTAGTTACAAAACAAACTAGTACTAAGGAGGTAATGTACAACATGATGACAACAGCTACCACTGCTGTATGATATATATAAAAGTTGTTCAGAGAGTAAAGCTTAAGAGGTCTTATCATGAGGAAAACTGTTTTCCCTTTTTTCTTTTTCTCTTTTATGGTATCTTTATGAGACGACAGTTGTTAACTAAACTTACTGCAATAATCCTTTCACAATATGTGTAGGTCAAACCATTGTTCTGTACAACTTAAGTTTATACAATGACAGATATCAATTAACTCTCAATAAAACTTAGAAAAAAGTGTTGCTTTCTTAGTTTTAGTATAATTTAGTACTATTTTATTAACCAGACTCTGAGGAATTCTTCATGTATTAATCAACAGCTCTTAGTGTGCTCAAGTAAATAAACCAGGCAAATAAAACACCAAATAAATCATACTCCTTTGGAAGATTGTTAAATTCATAAATCTTGTCAAACCCTTGTCTTAGAGACAAGAACTTAACACAGGCAGAACTTGCCCTGCCCTCAGTAGGAGCCAGGGGCACCTATGTACTATGCCAGAAAGCAGAGAGGGGAGATAAAGAAACTTACACTGAGACACACCAAAACCAAATCAAGCAAACAAAATAAATGAACAGAAAACCATCTTTCTGTCAATCACAGATCCCCCTAACAAACACAAACTTTAGCCTGTTCCTATAAATTTCTTTCTCCCCAATGAAAACATCTTTATCCTTGCAGATATGAAAACTGTAAAAAGAACTGTTCCTTTTTTCTCCATGAGAAGAAAATCTACAATCTTTTTAATCCTCACAAGCTCTTTTTACCTTTACATTTTACTTGTAGTAAAATGTCTGTCATCTCCCATGTTATAATCAACAAAATTAAAACCAATATTTAAAAGTAAAAAAGTATTAGAATAGTATGGACCATTTAAAAGATGTCTGACAAAGGATCCCCAAGTGACTTATTCATTTGACACAAGTTTCTTGAATCTCTTCTCTATACCAGGCACCAGGGATGAAACTGTAAACAAAAATAAAGTGACCAAAATGTAAGGAGATAAACATGAAGTGTGGTGGCATTTCAAATCAGGTGTTCAGAGAATGTCTCTCAGATAAAGTGAGATCTGAGCAGAGATGTGAATAAAATGAGAACGTTAGACAAGCAGACAACTGGGGAGAAGATTTGTAGCTTAGTAAATATCCAAGTCCCTGGGGAGTTTGCGGTGTTGCAGGAACAGCAGGAGGGCCAGCAGAGCCAAACCAGAGAGCGCAGATGAGAGTAGCTTGAGACGAGGCCAGAGAAGCAGGCCAGGGCCAGATCACATAGAGCTTTTTAGGTTGTTGCCAAGATTTTAGATTTCCTTCAACTGTAATGGGAAACCATTTGTATTCAACACATATTTTTACTTTATTGATGCAATAACATCTCAGGGGAGGGGGGAAGTCTTAGTATTGATACACATTTTCAATAATCATCAAATCCAGGATTTGTCTCTCTCGGTACTATTGACATCTTGACCTGAATAAGTCAACTTTTTATTTTGCGGGGGTGGTGTTGGCCTATGCATTGTAGGATGTTTAACAACATCTCTGACTACTATCCACTTCATACCAATAGCACACCCCTGTCCAGTTGTGGCTAACAAAACTGTCTTTAGACAATGACACATGTTCCGTTGTGCTAAGTAAGAACCACTGATCTAATTCAATCCATTTTGCAGATTCAATAGCTGTGAGGTTAAATCACTTAAAGTAAACAAAGTTAGTGCTTGCATTAAAGGTAGAACTAGTAAAATGTGTGTAAGCACATGCACACACATTCTCACATGCACATAAAACACTTCATCTTGTGTTTTCAACTAACTTGTGTGTTACCTTTATTCCCATTGACAGATAAATAACTTGCCTTGTAGAAGATGAAGTGAACTTGTTACTTGAACTCAGATCTCCAAATCTCTGTCTACTTCAGTAATAAATTGTCAGCTTGATATGTATTTGAGATGACAGTGCCTTAAAATAACCACAAGCCAGAAGCTTCCTTAAGCTTCTTAGCAATATGTCCCTCAACACCAGTTCAAGATATAGAGAGACAGGGATCCTTGATCTTCCAACCCCACTTTAACTAGTAAAAGAATTTGAAAGTTAATGTAAATTCTCATTTCCATGTATTAAATTTTTTTAAAAAAAAAAAAGGTGTAAAATATCTTACTCTTTGCAAGGCCATCCACCTGAGCTGCTGTGTTTTGACCAGAGGCTGTTCTAAGGGGACTGTCAAAAACCACATCAAAAAGAAGTTCTGAGTCTCTGGGGTCTCCTATAAAAGAAAGAGATTATTCTACTTGTTTCAGATTCACCAGATATTTTATTACTTCAACTCCCAACAGATCTTTGAGTGGATCCAGTAGGAGGATTTAAAACCAAGACAAAATATGGGCTGGGGGTTTAGAGTTTATTGAACTCTTATTTTCTCTATCTCCTCCTGGGAGAGGCCAATGTGTTGAGGGAGCTGAGGGAAACATCACTGCATCTCTGTCCATAGTGAAGTACTGATAGAGTAATTTGTAAGTAATGAGGAGAGCTGGCATTGGGAGGGGAGGGCAGGAGGAGTAGGAGGAGAGCATTCAGATAGTAAGAAAGAAGGCTAGACAGAAACTGTAAGGTGCTCCACTCATATCATCTTAGATTTATTTCTAAACACAGGAAGCTGCTTGCTACATGCCCCGTGACTCGGACCAAGGGCTGCTCTTCACTGCTACAGAATACTTGACCCATGCACCAAACAAGCCCAAAGTGTTCGAGCTAGTGCTTTATCCAGTGACAAAAGGGTAATTAGTCAGTTCATGTCCCAGCTTGTTTAGCCCTTGACGACCTCTAAGATATATTCTATACATTCTTCCAAAGTGTCCTAACAGGATGGAATTCCAGTTGTTCGCAGTGATAAATGACTACAAAGCTCATCTTTTTGTGTGTGACATTTTCCCCTTCCTTATTTATTCCCATATTCCCCTACCTGTGTTTCCTGGGATCACTTGTCACATAAACTCTGTACACTATTACTTTTGCTTCGGGATCTTCTTTCAGTGAAATCAAAATTAAGGTAGAAAGTTATCCCTCTCATCACTGCAAAGTTACAAGCCATATTTAAAGACTCCATTCATGTGTTTTGTTTTTTTAATAAGATTAGAAATTTCACTTTTTTAAAAAAATATATTTTATTGATTTTTTTACAGAGAGGAAGGGAGAGGGATAGAGAGTTAGAAACATCGATGAGAGAGGAACATTGATCAGCTGCCTCCTGCACACTCCCCACTGGGGATGTGCCGGCAACCCAGGTACATGCCCTTGACCGGAATTGAACCTGGGACCCTTGAATTTGCAGGCCGACACTCTCAGGTCAGGGCAGAAACTTCACTTTTTGTGCCGATACAATCCCTAGTCCTTCTGCCTTGATTATCTCTTCCCATTTTTATCCAACTGGAGGCATCATCTGTTAGAATCCAACCCAAGCATCACCTACTCTGTTAAACTTTCTCTGCCCCTTCACAGGCAGTGTTACTCCTTTCCTCCTTTCCCTTGCTTACGAAGCTTAATTTGTTCCAAAGAGAAAACACAAGCACATATGCGTATAAACAAAGCCAAGGGATGAGTAGGTTTATGAAAAAAAGATTGCTGACATAATTGAAAGATGTTCTTTCTTCTGTTGAATGTCACTCTAGAAAAATACTTGTCCCCTGTAACTACACAGCCACAGCAAGGCAAACAGCCAAACAAAAAGGATAACCTACCTTTTCTTTGTTTTCTCTCTTTCTCTTTTATGTTATGTTTCCTGAATATTCTGTTAATCAACTCATTACTCTTGGCACTGGTCACGTTTTTAACACTGTTTTGACTAAATTCCATGAATGATTTGTGAATTCCTCAATATGTAACATATCACCCAGATAAGATCAAATGCATATGTATAAACACAAACAGGAAATGAAGGAAAATAAGAGCACACTATGGCTACTCAAAATTGATTTTGGATTTGACTTTGCTTTTTATTTTAAAACATTTCCTGATGGATTGAAAAGAAAACTTATACTATATTTCTTATATAGTTAACTCTTATATGTGAGTGTTGGAAATTTGTTCTTTATGGTGTGCATAGCTGTCATTCTCCCAAATTCCCAGCAAACTATTATTATCAGATGAGTTTTCTGGCAGGCGAAATTAAGGCATTAGCACCCTATGTCATGTCCCTGGCTAGAGCAAGTACGGACAAAATCTTCTAACCGTAGCTGTCAAGTTTAAGAAAAGCGTTCATGCATAACTCTTATAACCTGAAATTATAAGTAAGCAAAAACTAGAGTAATATCTTGAGACCAGGTCAATGGATGAAATTTGGTTTTTCTATGGTGGTTTAAGACCAAAAGTTGGAGTGGGTGGATGGATGGGTAGAGGTGGCGTCAGCCCAATAATTTCTATAGTACCTCATAGAAGTCTAAGTTTTCTAGGCTGGCGTGCTATTTATGGCACATCCTCTGTTAAAAGTGGCCAGATATAACTGTTAAGTGTGAGTTCACAGAGAACTATATGCATGGGCCAACAAATGGTCCAGCACATAATTGAATGTGGCTTCTTGCTTTTGCTTCAGTTATATTTGTACACACAAGTAGAGCTGCCCTCAAATTTAGCTTCCACCAATAAAGTGAGTTTGGGTAAGCTTGAGAAGGACAGGATCTAGTAATTATGCTTTGGAGGGAAAAATAATCCTGGGGACAGGTGGAAGAGAAATCTGTGAGGAAGCAGGAAGCAAAGTCACATACACCTGGATTCACGTGGGTCAGAGAGGTGGAGCAGCCTTTCTCTGTGTTCTCAAGGTCACGAACATGAGGTACAAAAAGTGCACTGCTTACCTACCCTCACTGTTCACCAGAGTGGCTCTATGAGAATGCTGAAACAGAGCAATCAGCAAGTCAACCCTCACTCACTTCCCCAGTGACAATTGCAATGTATTCTGATGTTGTTTCAACTTAGCTCCTCCATGGGCCACTCAAGAACTAGTCTGGGCAGGAAGGAGTGAAGAAAAGAAATAAAGTGACTACTTTTCTTTTCCTGCAGCCCTGAGTTGCCCTTCCTGCTAAAGAAACAGGTGTTCCCCATACTGGGAAAATCCAATATATAAGTATCTAAGCACTCAGAGGACTTGAGAATGATTTTTTTACAAAATGATTCATAGAAGGTTCCCATTAAACCAATGGAGAAATAGCCAAATAAGTTTATTGGATGCTTATAAGTAAGGCAAGGGGCATTTCATAAGCATTTTCTACATATCAAAAATAGAGGTTCAGTAGTTGAGCATTGACCTAGGAACCAAGAGGTCATGGTGCCATTCCCAGTCAGGGCACATGCCAGGGTTGCCGGCTCGATCCCCAGTAGGGGGCGTTCAGGAGGCAACAGATCAATGATTCTCTTTCATCATTGATGTTTCTATCTCTCGCTTCCTCTCCCTTACTCTCTGAAATCAATAAAAAAAATATATATTTTAAAAACAGGTCAAAAAATAAAATATGACTAGATCATATAGGCATATGAAATAATCAATTTAAGATTCAACTTAGTAATTAACTAGAATTTCTAATATGTGGTCCCTTTTATCATGGATTTTATGGTCAGTAAAAAAAAAAAAATATTTGTGAGGGATAAAACCTGGAAAAAGAATCACTAGAGCCTGGTGTTTGTGATTCTGTTTAATTTTAAACACTCATTCAGAATAGCATTACTAACTTTTGGATTTGTTTCTTCTTTTCCTGTTCTCATGACTGATTTAACCATTAGGCAAATTGCCAATCTGTGAATTTCAAATCCAATTTCTGCATTTCTAAAACAGTATTTCTAACCTGTTTCTCTACTGTGATGCACATGATGGATATATTGGTCACATCCCATGACCTTTTCTTCTAACACTGACATGTTCTCTCCTACATACAGAGGCCTCCACCTCCATCTCCTATTGGAAGGACAACCTTGAGTTCAGGCTTGTTGAGGCTTATTTCCAAGTTGATCCTAATGGGACATTGCATTTGAGAGCAAAGTGTTCCTATTTTGGAGAACAGCAGCATAGAGTGGCCAAAAAAGTGGACCCATGTTCTTTCTCCCTGCAATATCTTTGCCTGAGAAAGGTATACTCACTCCCTCATCTTTAAAGCAGTTGTTCAAATGCTACCGTAATAGGCTCTTTCCAACCACACTACTTACAATATCTTTCCTGAGTACTCTCTTTTCTTACAGCCTTACTTATTTTTTTCCAATATATTTTTATTGATTTCAGAGAGGAAGGGAGAGGGAGAGAGAGATAGAAACATCAATGATGAGAATCATTGATCAGCTGCCTCCTGCACGCCCCCTACTGGGGATCGAGACCACAACCCAAGCATGTGCCCTTGACCGGAATTGAACCTGAGACCCTTCAGTCCACAGGCAGATGCTCTATCCACCAAGCCAAACCAGCTAGGGCTACAGCCTTACTTTTTTTCATCTTTCAGTATACAATGAATGCATTTACTTATTATATGCTTCTTTTTTATTTTATTTTAATTTTTTTTCTTAAAAAAATATATTTTATTGAATTTTACAGAGAGGAAGGGAGAGGGATAGAGTTAGAAACATCGATGAAAAAGAAACATTGATCAGCTGCCTCTTACACACTCCCTACTGGGGATGTGCCCACAACCAAGGTACATGCCCTTGACCAGAATCAAACCTGGGACCCTTGAGTCCGCAGGCTGACGCTCTATCCACTGAGCCAAACCAGTTAGGGCTTTATTTTTATTTTCACCTCCTTTCACCATGAGGGCAGAGTCCCTTGGTCTATTTTCTTCATTGCTATTTCCTTGGTACCAGCAGTGTGTGGCTCATAATAGCCCCTCAATACATGGAATTAAATGAATGAGAATTGCCATGATTCCTGCTTTATACTTGGAAAAGAAGAACAGTGGAACTCAGAAAGGACAAGTAATTTGTCAGGGGACATGGCTGGCAAAAGGTAGAGCAGTCCCGAATCCTCAGTTCCCTGACCCCAAGCACAGGCCTTTCTCATCATGCTATATTGTTTTACAAGTGATTTCTCTGACTGTGATCATTCTACCTGCTAGATTAGTATTTGGTTTGCTTTTAAAGAAGATTCATTCTTTCAGGTTTTAGTTCCATATCTCTTCCTTATGAGTGACTTAATTGGCAAAGCAGATGTCTACTAGGTTTATATATTGTAAAAAAGAAAACCTGTTAATTTTTGTTGGTTTGTTTTAATCTTAGGCTCACAAATTGCAAAACATCCTAGCCAAATATATTTGGCATTATTTTGGAAACCCCTGTGTAATCCATAGGGAAACTGAATACAAATGTTCCAGTTACTTTACATGGGGTTTCAATAATATTTAATGACTAGAGAGTCCATAGGGCATTTTCAAAAATAAATAATGGGAAGTTGGGCTGAGTTAAGAGAGGAACAGTTGCAACTCCTCTCCCCAATGCTCAATCACAATAAGCAGTAGAACAAAGCTTATGTAAATGCTTCAAAAATATGGTAACTTGTTTTATAAACATCATAAATATAAAAAATATTTTAAAATAGGAGATTTCTCAAAGTTCTAAATCTATGGAACAAACCACTAAACCACCTTACCCTGTGGGGAAATTATTTTGCTTGGAAGACAGTTATCCACTAAAAATAAGCTCATAAATTTGAATCTTCTCACAAGCTAGTTTCAACCTGGATTGACAAAATGCCAACCATTTGTAAATAAAGAGGTTCTTTCTGTACAATTATTGCCCCCCTTTCTGGAGTCAATGTGCCCACCTCCCACACATCTTTGAAACTGCAAGATTCACCGCCTGCCCTATGGTAACAAAAGGGCCCTTTGAAGACCCAGGAACTTTCGTAAAGACATCATTTTTGTTTGTTTTCTTTCAGAGGATAATACACAGTTTCAGACTAATGTTTCTGTTCTTATTAATCTAGCTTTAAATTATCAGTGTCTCTCAGTAACTGAAAAGTTGTTAGGTTGAAAATTAAAATTAAAAATTAAGATAAAATTTTTAAAAATTCAAATTGGAACACGCAAACATATTTGTACTAACATATAACAACTTATCAAGTGCACAGTCTTTAGTGGATGAATGTTTAATCAATCTAAACACCCTATCTAATAAAGAGGAAGTATGCTAATTGACCCTCACACCATCACAAAGATGGCAGCGCCCACTGCCAATAAGGAGGGAATATGCTAATTGAATGCCCCACCCTCAAAGATGGTGTTGCCCACAGCCACAAAATGGCTGGCAGGGGAGGGCAGTTGGGGGCAATTGGGCCAGCAGGGGAGCAGTTAGGCATCTATCAAGCTATTAGGGGAGTGGTTTGGGGATGATCAAGCTGGCAGGCAGAAGCGATTAGGGGAAAGCAGGCAAGCAGGCAGGCAGGCAAGCAGTTGGGAGCCAGCAGTCCTGGATTGTGGAGGGTGCAGGCTGGGCTGAGGGACAGCCCCCTCCCCCCGCCACCCCCGCAGTGCACAAATTTCGTACACTGGGCCTCTGGTATAATATAAAATTTGTAAACTACTTTAAGAACCATTTTCTCCAATAAACTAAAATAAGATTTGTGTGTAGTGCGTATTTGTTTGGTTTTTAATTTTGAAAACTCTGAAATCTTAAGTTATGAGTAGCTTAATAACTTAGCTATTGCCATGTTATAGCTGGTGCCATGGAATGAGAGAAGGCTGAAATATAAAACAGACCACAGCTCTTTCATGACTAAGCTTAAAATAAAGAGTAATTATAGTTACCTTAAACGATTGTTGTAACTTTGTAAATAATTATAGATCATTGTTTTTCTCCAAAGTATAGAAAGCTATGAGGTATTGTTTGAAAACACAAGAGTAAAAATTGCAGAGTTTAAGGATGAGGAGTGATGTTGTGGCTTTTTTTTTCCTGAAAAGGAAAATAATTTAATTATATAATTGCAGGTAACGTGAAGTCTATTAGAGAACTCAATCACTCCATATTTTATAGATATGAAAATATGCTACCCATACACATCTCTGTTGAAAATCTGTGGTATAGCTAAATAGTCATATCACAGATAAATTACCTAGTGCATTTTAATTGTTATGTGATACATTATCTTCCTAAATTATTTTACACTTTTGCCATTTTGTATTATAGTTGCTAGGACTGACATTCATGGGGAAATGCTCTACTCATCAGTGAAGTGGTCATAATTTATGAGAGAAAAGCAAGGGGAATGCATTTGGCCTATGTAAGCCATGGTTGATATATTCAATCTCTGATAACAGGGTAGCTACAACCAAGTATTGCTAGAATCTGGGCATTTTTTTCTAAAATTCAGCCTCAAGTAAGACAACATACTTCTCAGGCTTATAATAAAAGTTAACGTTTCTAATATATATATATATATTCCTTTATTTTTTTTTTTTGGTTAATCCTCACCTGAGGATATTTTTCCAAGGATTTTTTAGAGAGAGTGGGAAGGGGAGAGTGAGAGGGAGAGAGAGAGAAACACTGATATGTGAGAGACACATCAATTGGTTGCCTCCCACACATGCCTGCAACTGAGGTATAAGTCTTTTACTGGAAATTGAACCCGTGACCCTTTGGTGTGAGGGCCAATGCTGTAATCACTGAGCCAGGGCTATATTTTCCATTTTAAACTCAGAAATGTATCAGTAAGTTAGGTCATATAGAAATCAATTAAGTTATATATTGATTGGCTGACTGACTTACATGAATAAATTTGCTGCTTAGACCTCTGACCATAATAAAAATATGCAATACACACACACACACACACACACACACACTCTTCTCCTCTATAGAAAACCATAGCAGAGATGAAAGGCAGATTAACATTCTTCTCCAGGCAGTAAAAATTACGGAAATATTCCTATCTTCTTCAACAGCTCTACATTAAACTGTTATTGAGGTTCTATTAAGTAGAATAAAAGAGATCAGTGGAATTACAGTAGTCACCCCCTAAGCCAAGGTTTCGCTTTCCCCGGTTTCAGTTAATCTTGGTCAAATGAGGTTTGAATATATTAAATGGAAATTTTCAGAAATAAACAAGTCATAATTTTCAGGCTGCATGCTATTCTGAGTAGTGTGATAAAATTTCTCCCCATCCCACTCTGCCATGCGCAGGATGTGAATCATCCCTTTGTCCAGGGAATTCACACTATTCATGCTCCCACCCAACAGTCACTTCGTAGCCATCTTGGTTCTCAGACCCACTGTCCAGGTATCGCAGTGCTTTTGTTCAAATATCCTAATTTTACTGAACAATGGCTCCAAAGTGCAAGAATAGTGATGCTGGCGATTTGGATATGCCAAAGGAAAGCCATAAAGTGATTTCTTTAGGTGAAAAGGTAGGTATGTATAAGAAAAAGAAAACCACATACAGTGGGGCCTTGACTTACGAGTTTAATTTGTTCCGAGACTGAGCTCGTTAAGGAGCTCGTTAACTCAAATTACTCTATCAACTCAATGCAAAAAATCAGCCGAGAGACGGCTGGTATCTCAAAAAACTCATTAGTCAGGACACTCGTAAGTCAAGGCCCCACTGTAATATATATATATATATATATATATATATATATATATATATATATATATATATATATATGGGGTTCAGTATATCTGCAGTTTCAGGCATCCACTGGGAGTCTGGGAATGTGTCCCCTGTGGGTAAGGAGAGTCTCCTGTACTCTGAAGTTGTAGGGAGCCTTTAAAACTAAGAGTAGAACTCATGTCATATATATAATGCTTTTAAAATTCTGTGTGTGTGCTTTTTTAAAATATGGTTAAGGATGGAAGAGGAAGCATTGAAATCTAAGATACCACCACCCCCCTCCCCAATTGAGGTTCTATTGAAATCAAGGACCAGCAAGTTACTATTAGCTTCCCACTGTGGTTAACTGTGAATAATCTTTATAGTTAAAGCTCACAGATTGACAAAGTTTAGGCAACTGGGATATATGATCCAGCTCTCCCAGCCTTATCTCACAGTTGGATCTGTTCACCTTTTCAAAGTCACTCATTATGAGATTGACAAAGAGCCCAGTCCTCTCAAATTCCCAGTGTTTACTATAAACACAGGAAGTTCAGAATTCTCAGAATTAAGCCCAACTCAGAGCCTGTCTTCAGCGGGATGAATTCTGCAGTTGCACAAAGAACCCATGTGAAAAATATTTGAAAGAGCCTACACACTGATGAATCTTTTACTGATTCAGGACCCATTAATTCAGAATCCTGGAGTCAGTCACACATTTAGTGTGAAAGAGATCTTTTTATCTGCCTGTGGAGAAAATCCTGATAAGCCAATCAACAGTGCACATAGGAATTCCAGAGTGATATCTGACGTACAAGAACAGCCCAAGGGTTTTAAGTCCCTTTCTGGGACCTGGATTGTTAATTGGTGTATTGTGATTTCAAGATAATTGTCATCACAGGCTAAGTGGTTATTATCTGTGAGTAATCTGAAAGCTTCTGAAAGACAAAACAGTACAACTATATATTGTTCCATAACCTATGCTCTAATTATCTTTTATAACACCATTCATTAAGTCTTAGTCAAAATCCCACAGATGGAAGCTTGAGAGGCCAATAGGTAAGGCAGTTTCTGGGGAAGATCTTCCCCTGAACTTCATGAGCTTTAAAAAATAGCTGTTTGTTTGCCTTACCTTCAGTCTGTACTTCTGTGGTTGACATTGAGATAGAGGTTATAAAGACTTTCTCTGAAATAGAAACAGATTTACAAAATGCTAGTTGTGTGCTTCTATATGTTATTTTATTCAGGATCCTCCAGTAAACACATATGTATGTTTGGTTATCACCACAAAACAGTTGAATAAATTGAGGCTCTAACATGTTAAGTGAAAAAATATCCAAAGGTTGAATGTGTTGAAACTCATCTATGAATCCCCTCTGAGCTGTCCAAGATGCATGTTTTTTGTACTCCATCATATCGCATCAAAGGTTACTCACCTAGTAAGAGCTGCAAGGAAATGACCCTTCATACAAACCTTCAGCAAACACATATTTTATCACAGTAGTTTGTGCAATTTCCTGCACTAACATGTGGCTTATTTATGTGCAACAGACCTTGTCATTTTCAAGCTGGTATCAGAGAACCCAGAACATGTCTTAGTCCCTAGTGTGACTCAATAAATATTGACTAAATTAATATATTTAGAGCAAGAAGAACTAATCCAGAAGCTAATCTTCAGTTTTGGGGGCGTAATCTGATACAGAAAAGGGAGTTACATTAGCAATGCTTATTAAAATGACAGAGCACCTCTATAGAAAGCATTTTAATGCTGCTGATATTACAGGAACTAAACAGAAGACAACCTGTGAGTTCCATACAGAGTGTGGCAGGCAGAATTCCAGAAATGACCCCAGATTCAATGCCTTAATCCCTGGAACCTATAAATATCATGAGGTAGCTTCCTAGTGATTATGTTATGTTATAGAGTTACCCTTAAGGCAAGGAGATTATCTGGTTGGCACAATCTAATCAGATGAACCACTTTAAGAGCAAACAGTTTTCTCTGGCCAGTGGGTAGAAAGAGGAAGTCAGAGCGATTCAAAACTTGAGAAGAACTTGACTCACTGCTCTTGGTGTGAAGATGAAGGGAGTCACCTGAGAAGGAATGTGGGTGACCTTAAAAAGCTGAGAGGGCCCCTTAGCTGACAGCCAGTAAGTAAACAAGGACCTCAGTCCCTGTAGGGAATGAGCTTGGAAGAAGACCCCAAACTCCAGATGACAATGCAGTCAGCTAACATCTTGACTTCAACCTTGATCTCAAGTAGAAACCCTTATAGAATTGTGAGCTAGTTGATGGGTATTGTTTTAACCCCCTAAGTTTGTGATAATTTGTTACACAACAGTAGAAAGCTGATGTACAGGACAATTAACTTTTTAACAAAAACTATTACTAACAATATTGACTATCCTCTTTAATAAAATCGTAATGAAACCTTTAAAATGAAAAGTAATTCAGGGGAAAATGCTCATCTGTTTCAAGGAGTTCAGTGGGAAAGACCTTCATTGTCCAACTATAAATTTACATTATGCTGCTATAAGCTGCTTTCCACCATATGACAATGGATGTGTGCTCTGAAAACTTAATGTAGTCTGTGGGCTTCTGATAGGCATCCATATTAAAGAGGCAAAAACCTTTTTGGGGGGATGAGGGGGAGGGGATATAGTTTAATGATTTTTGAAAGAAGCTAAGGCCTTTTTTGTGGCCTTATTCAACTTCCCCCAAAACTTGCCTTAGAGCCTGTCACATTGAGAAAATATATGTGACTTCCTTTTGTTTTTTCATGTGTTTTGAGTTTAATAGCATATGCTATTTATATTTGGTTTCTATAGAGAGTTCCTTTTTGTCTTGTAAACAGTTGCAAAGATTTACCTAGCTAGGGCTGTGTGGGTTTTCTCTTTCTTTATCCACCCATCCTCCTTGGAAAGTCTGAATAGTTCTAAGGATTAGCAGCAGCTTAGCTTCAGTCATGAGTTATAATAGATAAATACAGTTATTGTTCCAGTTTGGCTCTTTAGAACAGTGTGAAATTAACCAGTTGCCTTATTCTTTCCTCACAGTCAACATCTTAATAGTCACTCCTATTTGAGTTTCATTAACTTGTCAGAAAGTACCAGTAAATGAATTCTCAATATGAAATGAGGCCCAGAGGTCAAGTTATTCTTCTTCCAAATGAGTTAGATACTTCTGGAAAGGATAATCGACTTCTTTCTCTTAAGGGCCTAATACATAACAGATAATGAATTAGTCAAATAACACATGCTATTTCTTGGGTTTATTAATACTCCCATTTTTCAGGTCAGGGCACTGATACTCAGAGAGATTGAAAGACTTGCCAAAAACGTATAGATATGAAGTGGAGGGTCTCCATGGAGTTTAATCAAAAATGATTCTGCATTGCTGGCACTTACATAAGGGTTAGGCCTCCTAAATTGCCACAGGACTGCATATATTTTGTCTTCTAGGTAATATTCTGTCCTTGACTCTGATGCTTTGGAATCTATTGTGGAAGAACATGATGGTTCCCCTGATCTCAACAACAAATATGTTAACAATAAAACTATGAATTCATCTGATTGCTTTTATGTTTTTAACCTAAGCCTCTTCTAGGAAAGAATATATTCTGCCATTTCCTCACACCGTAGATATGTGCTATTCAGTAAGCCAGTTTTGTTTAAATTTCTTAAAGGTTCTTCATTCACACCAGCTACTTTTGAAGGGTTGAGTATTCAAATGTGGCGAGTGGATACCATACTGGATGGTGCAGATTCATAAACCATTTCTGTCATTGCAATAAATCCTACTTGGACAACACTACTACAGAGCCAGAGGAACACCAGTAAATACACTTGGCTAATGGCTGGGTATGCACTGGGAATTTAAAACTTTTAAATATTTAAAATAAGTATATAAAATATATCTCATTGAGCCTAAGGTCTATAGTGTCTCAAAATTAGTAGTTCCTTTATGCTACTAAAAACAGAAAAAAAAATTGTTTGTTTTTCAGAGTGTTTTGTAGCAGGGTCTACCCGTTTCTTTTATACCAGGACATGGGGAAGAATTTGCCCTTATCACAGCCACAGCATCCTTATAGGCTTTAATCACCTACCCTTTTTGCTGCCAACATAAATTGTTCCATTGTTTAAATTTCCTTCTTAAAATCAGTTTATCAAGTGCTCATTGAATGCCTAAATGTTTCAGGCACTGGACTAGGGGTGCTTGAAATGCAAAGATTAGTTATATAATATCCCCTTACCAACCTTCACTTTTACTCCGGGTTAACTCCTAGCTATCCTTTGGATCTCAGTCCAAAGGCCACTTCTTCTGGGAAGCCATCGGTGCTTCTCTAGACATTGTTAGGTGCCCTTGCTCTATAGCCACTACAACTCCATCCTTACTATCAATTTTAATGTAGCCATTTGCCTTTGCTCCCATCTTAAACGGTGGGCACCACAAGGGCAAGAACTCTGTTGCCTTATTCATCAATGGATTTCTAACTCATAAAACAGTCCTTGGCACTTGGCAGGGGTTTTTGACTTGTTTTATTTTTGAATAGTTGTTATTTGTTTTGCGAACATAGGCAAGTGGCAACTTTTTATTTATTTATTATAGTATGTGTCCTATCTACCCATTACAATATCTCTAAGAAGAGTTTGAAAAATTCACTTTAGTTACCTTGAGAAAAATACTATGTCTTTGTTGAGTCTTCTAGTGTATAGGAAATATAATATAGAAGCATTTTTCTAGAAATTGTAAGGCAGCAAGAAATAGCATGCTACCCCTGCTGGTGTGGCTCAGTGGTTGAGCATTGACCCATGAACGAGGAGGTCACAGTTTAATTCCCAATCAAGGCACATACCCAGGTTGTGGGGTTAATCCCCAATAGGGGGCATGCAGGAGGCAGTAATCAATGATTCTCTCTCATCATTGATATTTCTATCTCTCCCTCTCCTGTCCCCTCTCTGAAATCAATAAAAACATATTTTTAAAGAAGAAATAGCATGCTAAAAATGGTCATTGGAAGCAAAAATCATCTTTTTCTGCTGCCAAATTTGCTGTGTGAACTTCATGCCACCAATATATCTTTATTCTCTAGGACCCTCATCTATAAAACAGGTATGAGAGGTCTACTCCACAATTTCCAAAAGAATTAAATTAAATAATGTGGGATTCATGTCAAATGCTGGTCGAATGCTCAACATGTATCAGAGTCTTACCTGTTTTCATATATTCAGGAATCGGCTCTGTAGAAAATGATTGGTAGTTTGTTGTGTTTAGTATTTTTTCCTCTTCCTCTTTGGTTTTGGTTAGAGATCCGTTTAATTGATTTGACTTTCCTTTTTTTTGTGTGTGTATCTTAATATCTAATCTTCCTCTTCTATCCCAACCCTTCTCTCCCAATAGCATCCTGTCTTTATCTGGCTCAGCTGATGACACAGATTATAATTGAGCATTGACCTCTGACACAAATAAACATCTGTCTCACACATTTAGGATATTGTGTTGCCTGTAATCCCTCCCAGTTCGTGACTTTCAATTACTTTTGAAATTTCTGTGTAATTTCAGGTTAGTAGGTTAAAATTGCAATTTTATTTTGGCAGATAATGTGTTTTTAAATGAGCTCTTCTCAATGTGTATATGAAATAGTTTCCTCATATTGCACAGTGACTTTTTTGTGTGTCCTTGACCACAGTGGAAAGTAGAAACTATGCATTACTTGGCAAAAGTTCATTTGATTTTTGGAAGAAGTTTAAGATCCTACATTTAACTTGTATTGTATTCATATTGTGTTGGTTAAAAAGATACTCTGATGCCTTTGTTGTGTTGTTTTTTTATTTTATTTTTTTGAGAAAAAATAGAGAAACGGAAGAAATCTTTCATAGCTCTTGCTTTTGTTGTAACGTACCCAGCGAATCACACAAGGATGCCTCAAGAAGTCGAATTAAAGAGTCACATTTATTGCAAATCCGAAATAAATCCGGAACTATGAGGAGGCATTTCACTCTCCCAAATCTCAGAGTACCCTCCCCAGCCCCAACATCAGATTTATATAAGCAAAGATCACAAAGGTATTGATTACATCCCAGGGTTTGGAATGAGGAACCTGGTTTGCAAAAAAAGCAGTTTACAGAAGCAGACTTAAGCATGTTATCTAAATTATAGTCTTGGGTCTCCGGTTCACTGAGTTGACAGAAACACATTATCTAAAGTCCTAGGGTCTTGGGACCACTGAGTCAACAGGGACACATTATCTGGAGCCCTCTGACCTTGGGATAATTGTGCTGTCCTTCCCAGGTACAGAAGAATGTGCTTTGATAACCAGTATGACCACAACCAATGGGATATTCATACTGCAATCAATAGGGTATTTAATCGAAGGGGATGATTTATATAATTCAGAAAATCAAAATAACTTTTCTATTATTTTTGGCAAGCAAATAAGTACAGAAACCAAACAGCAGGGTTAAAGTTAAACTATAGTTTCTACCTGAGATGATTGCTACCATACTTCACTTTCAAAGTTATTGCTTTGTTGAAAGCTATTCATTTTTCTTCCATTCTCTTACTTATTGATTGATGTGTGTTGTAGTCTACTAGCAAATAATGGACCCCCTAAAGAAGGCCACAGAATACTCCCTAAACCTGTGAATATTTTATATTTCATGGCAAAACAATGTCAGATGGTATTTTAGGCTATTGAGATGGGGAGTTAATTGGGTGGACTCATTTTAATCACAAGGATCCTTATAAGAAGGAAGCAGGAGGTGCAGAGTCAGAAAAGGAGATGTGACAATTGAAGCAGAGGTCTGAGTGATGAAGGGCCATGAGCCAAGGAATGCAGGCTGGAAGCTGGAAACAGCAAGGACACTGATTCTCTCCTGGAGAGGAGAAGCAGACTTCTGACCCCTTGATTTCACCCCTGCAAGACTCATTTTTGACTTCCAGAACTATATAATAAATTTGTATTAATTTAAGCCATTGAGCTTTTGGTAATTCATTATTATGGCAGCAATATAAAACTAATGCAATGTATTTAAAAATATTTTTTTTGTTTCCAAAGTAAAAAAAAAAAAATGGTGTATCTTAGACATCAAAGTGGGCTGCTCATGTGTTTAAGTGCACATCTTCTTACCAAGCTATGGTACCTGATGAGCATTTGAGCTGAAGGAATCCTTTATTCCCCCAAAGAGGAAGCAGATACCAAGTATATTCTGTAATGAGACTACTGAACACATTTGTATAATCCTCTGAGAACTAGTATGCTGAGAAAATATGTATCTATATTTTTTAATTGATTTTGAGCTAATATACAAAGCTTTCCTTTCTATCTAGATTAAGATCACTTAAGAAAATTTTTTCTATGCCACAAAATTATTTGTTGACCAATAGACTTGGGAGAGTTTAATAGGAGCCTACATAAATGAGATTGAGTGAAATCAGTTTGGGGGATTGCAGACAAGGACATTCTTGAGGGGACAAGAGACACAATTTTATCTATATACTAGAGGCCCGGTGCATGGATTCATGCACTGGTGGGGTCCCTTGGCCTGGCCTGTGGCCTCTCAAACTCCAGGACTCCTTTGGAGGATATTGGAGAGCCGGTTTCAGCCTAATCCCCACAGGCCAGGCTGAGGGACCCCACCTGCTGGAGGGACCCCACTTACTCTGCAGATGCCAGGGAGGGACCATGGGAGGTTGGCTCCAGAGCGTGTCCAGCCCATCTAACCCAGTCCTGCCCCACCAGTCACCTTCTAATTAATTTCCTTTTAATGTGCATGAATCTGTGCACCAGGTCACTGGTATTTAAATAATAGTCAAAATGCCCCAGTAAACATTTAAAGCCAACCCATTGGAGGGAAAGATAATTCTTTCCTCACTAGCTTCGCTGACTTTCCATAACAGTGCTAAGGAAACTTAATCAAACAAAGTACATTCCTAAGAAGCTAGCCTGGTTACACTGAGGGACCTGTGAAAATGTGCTTGGAACCTCACATGCCATGTAAGGGCTCAATTTGTCTTGCCCATTGTCACTGACTTCCTTGGGCTCATGGACCAAGATTCCCTGCATCTGAAGACAACACATGATTTTAAGGATTCTTTTTTATTCTAAACTAGAGGCCCGGTGCACAAAAATTTGTGCCCTCAGGGGGGATCCCTAAGCCCGGCCTATGCCCTCTTGCAGTGTGGGACCCCTCGGAGGATGTCCACCTGCTGGCTTAGTCCCGCTCCCTGGGGGATCGGGCCCAAGCTGGTAGTCAGACACCCCTCTGGCAGCCAGGGAGCCCTCGAGGGATGTTCACTTGCCAGCGGGGAGCAGGTCTAAGCTGCAGTCAGACATCCTTAGTGCTGCTGATGAGGCGGGAGAGGCTCCCTCCACCGCTGTGCTGGCAGCTGTCAGCCTGGCTTGTGGTTGAGCAGAGCTCCCCCTGTGAAAGCACACTGACCACAGGGGGCAGCCCCTGCTTTGAGCGTCTACCCCCTTGTGGTCAGTGTGTGTCATAGTGACCAGTCATTCCCAGTCATTCTGCTATTAGGGTCAGTTTTCATATTACCCTTTTATTATATAGGATAGAGGCCTGGTGCACAGGTGGGGGCTGGCTGGTTTGCCCTGAAGGGTGTCCCGGATCAGGGTGGGGGTCCCTGCTGGGGTGCCTGGCCAGCCTGGGTGAAGGGCTGATGGGTGTTTGCAGGCTGGTCACACTCCCTTCAGGGTGGGGGTCCCCACTGGGGTGCCTGGCCAGCCTGGGTGAGGATCTGATGACTGTTTGAAGGCTGGTCAAGCCCCCCCCCCCACAGTAGGGACCCTCACCCCATGGAGGTTTGGCCAGCCTGGGTGAGGGTCTGATGGCTGTTTTCAGACTGGCAACACCCCCTTTAGGGTGGGGTGTTGAGGGCCGTTTTCAGACTGGCCAAGCCCCCTTCTGATCAAAGCTCCCAGCCTCTCCTTTTTTTCTTTTTTTCTTTTTATTCTGGGATTTATTTACCTTCTATAATTGAAACTTTGTAGCCTTGGGAGGAGCTCAGAGCTGGCCAGGTTGGGGGGGAGGGAAGCCTCCCGCTCGCTCCAGCTCCATGGCCACAGCCAGCTGAAAGCAGGTATCTGGGGTTTATTACCTTCTATAATTAAAACTTTGTTGCTTTGAGTGGAGCTCAGAGCCGGGAAGCTTGGCTTCCTCCATCATTGGGGCAACCAAGCCTCCTGCTTGCTCCAGCTCCGTGGCTGCCGGCCGCCATCTTGGTTGGGTTAATTTGCATATACTCACTCTGATTGGCTGGCGGGCATGGCTTAAGGCATAGCGAAGGTATGGTCAATTTGCATGTTTGTCTTTTATTAGTGTAGATACTGATCAACATTACGATTTCATTTTAACTTAACTCTCAATCACATATACAAAAACAGTTTGAGGGGGAAAATAATCAATGAGCTCTTAATAATACATAGATTCTGAAGGAAATGTTCTCTGACTTCTCTAAGCTATGTGTTTCATTAACAACGTCAGTAAACTTCTGTTACCCCATGTTCATCTGTAATTCAAAATATCTCCTTATGAGCCTCCCTTTCTTCACCAACTGTCAGTTGCCAAGGGCACAGACAAAGTCTAATTTCTTTTTGGTTATTATATTCCCTGCAATAAATGCATAGTAAACCCTGAATATACATTTGTTGACCACTCACCTTCCTTACTCCGTTCCTTTAAGGTGCTTAAATAATTTCAACCCCTCTTGCTGGGGTTACCAGAGGTCTTCTTTCCGAGGAACTTAAATCTCTCACTTTTCCTCTTTAATAATGAAGGGCTTTTCATAATGCCCAATTTCCTCATTTTGTTTCTTTGTTCATATCAAAAACCCTGATGTAATAATTTTAAACACCTTTGAAATCTGCATAAGTGTATATCAATGCACATGCATTCTATCATTCTCAAAGTCTCTGCCAGGCTTTCAGGTTATTACTGATTAAGCCACTTTCTTAGCAGAGATCACACATTTTGCTGAAGCACGAATTGCCTTTGGTAAACAGAGATCATCTTTGCCTTCACCATTTCTAAATAATCTGGAAAGCGTGGTTTTGGCAGTTACCTATCATGTAAGGCTATATTTGTACCCTTGACTTTGCTGGTGGAAGCAGATGGTGAAGAGGGTTTGAAACAAGGAAAAAAAACAAACAAACACATATGTGAGTAGAGTGACTGCATTTGGAATCCAGATTTTTCTCAATGTCTAAAGCCCAAATAAGTATGCTTTGGTGAACTGCCATTTTGGTTCTCTGAGATGTACCCACAAGATGCCTTTAAGATGTAGTGCCAGTTGTGTATTTTTGGGTGTTTGACACTGTTTTCTTTGATTCAGTTTTAGCAGTTAGTCATTGTATATTCTAACAGCTTGTCTAATTTCTTTTTGTCAGTCTGTCCAATGACCACTACCATGGGCATTCCATGTGTAATATAAAATTAGCAAGTGTTGTCATTTGGGCTTAGTTAGAGCAGTCTGACCATTCCAATGCTTTAAACTAAAGTCAGAAAGCTTAACCTTGGCCTGGGCTGAGCCCCAGAATCAACATGCAGCCTTAACTGACTCATTTTTTTTTCAGGGACTCAATTTCCTCATTTCTTAAAGTTAATGGAAAATGTGCCCAACTGAAACTATATAACTCACTGTGATGTAGGCATTGGGTGTTCTAAAGAGGTAGTAATTATTCCTCTTCCTGATTGGAATGTAGTGGGTCATCTAATCTTGCTCTGTTAGGTACATAAGTATGTTTATAAACGTATCCACAGCTAAGCAAGACCCAATTAAGAAGTTTTTGCTGGTTCTTTTCTCAGAAAGGAAGGGCAGAACATTCTTCCTGGAATGAATCCTGGCAGGGCAGCATATGAGGACCAAACCCATCTTTCTTTGTGGTTCATGCCACACCCATCACTGTCTTTTATCAACTTAAGGGACTTCCTCACAGGCACAGAGGCCTCTCTGAGCACCTCTCCATATCCCATCACTCCATTTAAGCTCTCTGCTTGGAACTTATCAGCATGTGATATTTCCTTCTTGTTTATTCGTGTATTATTTCATTGTTTCTTTTTAAGATATAAGTGCAAGGAAATCAGAAACCTTGTTATTGTTGAGTCAAAAGTACCTTAGAATAGTGTTTGGCACTTAGCAAATACTGAATTAAAATATGGTGAATGTTACTCTTTCTTTCAGAACATGGAATATAGCTAAAAGTCTAACCACTTCACACAAAAACCTGCCATCATTTTGAATTACTGGATGTGTGCCAAAGTTGAGAGCAACTGTGAATCCTTGGGGAACAATCATGGAGGTAGTGGGGAGTTCTGAGGCAATTTCTGGAATGTATTTGTAAATGGCATATGGATATTAAAAGTCTTGATGAGGTTTAGTTGGCCATAGTTTTACTTTTCTTTCACATAGCTCTTCAGACTAATCCCTGTCCTTGGTCAGAATATCAGGAAAATGTAATAAGATTTTGAGTTACTCTCTGTTATTGTTACAATTGTATATTATGTATTAAAAAATAATATGTTACTGTGAGATTGTGCTCTAATAGTTATACTTCAATCTTCCATTTAAGTTTATTTCCTGCCCTTCCTGTTTCCTCTCTCTTTCTCTCCCCCCCCCACCTCCCCTTCTCCTTTCTTAGATCATGTCACTTTTTGTGGGGAAAGAGGATGCGATTGATTTCTTCTCTGGCCTCTTACGTCATCCTCCTCACCCCCACCACTCCATTGGCCCCATTCTCCTCTAAGGAAGAAGGAAGGAGAGTAAAATGATAAAATGATGTTTTAATCATCTGATGCTATTCATATCCCCAAGCCCAGATCTATCTATCTATCTATCTATCTATCTATCTATCTATCTATCTATCTATCATCTATCTATCTTATTGATTTCAAAGAGAGGAAGAGAGTGGGAGAGAGAGAGACAGAATCATCAATGATGAGAAAGAATCATCAATTGACTGCCTCCTGCATGCCCCCTATTCAGGAGGATTGAGCCCACAACACGGGCATGGCCCTAACCAGAATCAAACCATGACCTTCTGGTTCATAGGTCAACACCCAACCACTAAGCCATGCTGGCCCAGCCCCTTTCTTTTCTTGATGGTGGGGTCAAACCTGTCTATTCTTCCTCCAAAAGAAGGAGAAAGCCAAAATATAGCATTTTCTACCAGTCTGAAAAATTTTCCCCAGAAATATTTACCCATACATTTTCATAAATTGCAAGACAAAGGTGGATGATAGATAATGGACTAAAAAACTATTTGGGCCACCTCTCAGCAATCCCTGCTTGTATCGTTGGTTGAGAGCTTCTCTTTAGAAGGAAAGATACTTTGATACTAGTTGTTTACACCTTTGGGACCTCAGTCAGAACTCTCAGACAACATGAAATATTTTAACACCTGTTTCCTCTGTTCTTGCTTTATAGTCCTTTTAGAATATGGAGAGTGGATGGGTATGAGTACTGGTGATGTGATTAAGTTTTGGAAAGTTGGCATCAGAATAGCTTCTGATAATCATCTTGTCAAAACAAGAGGTAGTGTGTCTAAAAGTAAAATTCTAAAGGTGGGGGAGAGTTGAAATATAGAAAACGATCAAATCTTAGTGATAGTGGTAGAATTTTTGGTTCTTGTCAAGCCTGATCAGAGATCTACCTTTTAATTCTTGATTTTTTTTATTTAGAGGAACCACTAAATTATTTTTGGCTTAAGCCAGTTTGAGGTAAGATTGTGTCACTTGCCATTTTGTAGTTGAAAAGTTTCTGCCAATATATATTTTTTCTTTACAACTAGCACTTAGTAGCTCCACCTTGTTCTTCTGCAGATCATCCACCCTATTTGATTACTGGCATTTATCAGTTTGACTGATACACAAGTAACTTTTAAAATCAAACTTGTGCTCTTCTGCTTTTCCACTAGTTAAGATTTCCAGTACACTTAAATGTCTGAGAAAGATACAGAGCTTCTACAATACTTTAGGTCCAGTCTTTTTATCTTTACATTCATCTCTTTAGATGGTGTGTTATTGGCTGTCCTTTCATAATTAAACATGGACTCCTAGTGTGTCTGCACGGCATCAAATATCTGGATGGATAATTAAAGATTATACTTCTGGTTGGAAAGTAAGAGTCAATCCAACATGTCTAACTAACACCAAAATAGCCAAATGTTTGACCAAAAAACATACTCTCCATTTGAATGCTCTCCACTGAACAGAGCCAAACCAACTGAGCCCCTAAAATTTGCCATGTATTGAGTGAGGGATTCTCATACATGGATTAGCTATAACTCTTCTAATAATCCTGCACAATTGGCTGTTATTATCACAGTTTTTACTATAAAATAAATGGTGAATATGCTAAAATATTTTACCCAAAGGTGTACAACTGGTACATGGCAGAGTTAGCATCCAAGCTCATGCCACACTTTGGCAATCTTCTCTTATTCCCTTTAGAAGCACCCTGTGTCATCTTTAGACATCTCTATTCAGCTCAGCTGGCAAAACTTTCCTGTTGCAATATGACTGCCTATTGCTGGTGGTGTCAGTTTCTTTTTCATATGTGACCATTTAATGTTTGAGTTGCTCATCTGTACGGGGGTCTTTCTCATCCTCCAGGGCTTCCTTTATGCTAATTAAGCATGACCTTAGACCCAACATGGTTTCAATTTATTGAATCTCTGTTTTTGGTGTTTGTGGAAAGAACATTTTATGTTATTAGTTTTATTTCCACTCATTTACCCCATCACCACAATAAAAAACAGACACATGAAGCATGCTCTATAACATGACATTGGCATGGGCCTAACAGAGTAGTTAAATATGATGGGTATAATTATGCTCTGTGATTCTCAGATGAAAAAAAAATCACATTATTTTGCTTTATTAAAATAAAACTTTTTCAAATCGTTCTTTCAGGAAATCACATTTTATCTATGCATTGGGTACACACACTATGATTCACAACAGACACATCAGTGCTAGAGCTTATGTAATGCTCATTTGGAGAGTTCCTACAGTTTTTTTATCCATTCTGGTGACAGATATGATGTTGTCAGAGCTGTGCAGTTTGCTTGAGGATTGGTGTCCAACTTCTACGCTGCCCACTGAAACCCTTTTCTCCAGGCCACTACAGCTTTCCATGAAGCTGCCCAGGCCCAATCCCTAACTGTTTAGTACCCACGGATTCTTGTGCCACCTGACCTGAGTTAATGCCACCTGTGTGGTCACCTATCTTTTTCTTTTTTTTTTTTTTCTTTTTTTTTTTTTTTTTTTTATCCCCCCGCCCTAGACAGTCCCCTAGCCTCCCCTATCACCCAGTGTCTTATGTCCATTGGTTATGCTTATATGCATGCATACAAGTCCTTTAGTTGATCTCTTACCCCCTTACCTCCTGCCCCCCAACCCTCCCCGGCCTTCCCGCTGCAGCTCGACAATCTGTTTGAGGCAGCTCTGCCTTTGTATCTATTATTGTTCAAAAGTTTATAATGGTCTCTATTGTCCACGAATGAGTGAGATCATGTGGTATTTTTCCTTTATTGACTGGCTTATTTCACTTAGCATAATGCTCTCCAGTTCCATCCATGACGTTGCAAATGGTAAGAGTTCCTTCCTTTTTAGAGCAGCATAGTATTCCATCGTGTAGATGTACCACAGTTTTCTAATCCATTCATCTACTGATGGGCACTTAGGCTGTTTCCAGATCTTAGCTATGGTGAATTGTGCTGCTATGAACATAGGGGTGCATATATCCTTTCTGATTGGTGTTTCTGGTTTCTTGGGATATATTCCTAGAAGTGGGATCACAGGGTCAAATGGGAGTTCCATTTTCAGTTTTTTAAGGAAACTCCATACTGTCTTCCAGAGTGGCTGCACCAGTCTGCATTCCCACCAGCAGTGCACAAGTGTTCCTTTTTCTCCACATCCTCTCCAGCACTTGTCGTTTGTTGCTTTGTTGATGATAGCCAGTCTGACAGGTGTGAGATGGTACCTCATTGCTGTTTTGATTTGCATCTCTCGGATGATTAGTGACTTTGAGCATGTTTTCATATGTCTCTTGGCTTTCTGGATGTCCTCTTTTGAAAGGTGTCTATTTAGGTCCTTTGCCCATTTTTTGATTGGATTGTTTATCTTTCTTTTGTTAAGTTGTATGAGTTCCCTATAAATTTTGGAGATTAGGCCCTTATCAGATATGTCATTGGCAAATATGTTTTCCCACACAGTGGGTTTTCTCGTTGTTTTGTTGATGGTTTCTTTTGCTGTGCAGAAGCTTTTTATTTTGATGTAGTCCCATTTGTTCATTTTTTCTTTAGTTTCAAGTGCCCTAGGAGCTGTATCAGTGAAGAAATTGCTTCGGCATATGTCTGAGATTTTCTTGCCTTTGGATTCTTCTAGAATTTTTATGGTATCCTGTCGTACATTTAAGTCCTTTATCCATTTTGAGTTTATTTTTGTGTATGGTGTAAGTTGGTGGTCTAGTTTCATTTTCTTGCATATATCTGTCCAATTTTCCCAACACCATTTATTGAAGAGACTATCTTGGCTCCATTGTATGTTCTTGCCTCCTTTGTCAAATATTAATTGAGCATATTGGTTCGGGCCGATTTCTGGGCTCTCTATTCTATTCCATTGATCTATATGCCTATTCTTGTGCCAGTACCAGGCAGTTTTGAGAACAGTGGCTTTGTAATACAACTTGATATCTGGTATTGAGATCCCACCTACTTTGTTCTTTTTCAGGATTGCTGCAGCTATTCGGGGTCTTTTTTTATTCCAGATGAATTTTTGGAAAGTTCGTTCTAGATCTCTGAAGTATGCTGTTGGTACTTTAATGGGAAGTGCGTTGAATTTAGTCACCTATCTTTTTCATTCAGGAAATGTGCCACTCCTATCTCCTTTAAGCTAAATGATTCAACATGTATCCATGGCTCAGACATTGTGTTCTCAGATAATATGGTTCACAACTTCTAAGGGTCTCAGCCTTCATATATTGTACCAAGTTCTGTTGCTCTACCTCTGGGACAAAGGATCTCACATTCCAGAGAAGAGTTTTAAGATGCTTATAGGGAAAATGGGGTGAGCTGTTAAACCTCTGATAGAAATAAAAACAATTGGAAATGTATTTCTTTATAAAGCAAACTCTTGCATTTGTAAACGTTTAAATTTGGAAAAAGAAATCACATACAGGATAGATAACTGCCAACATTTATTGAACACTTACCAGTGCCAAGCACCATTCTAAAATCTTTATATATAGCAGCTGGTTGTACAACCAGATTGTCTGAGAAAAGAATGTTCTGTACTATCATTCCTTTACAGATGAGGAAAGGGAGGCTTGTAACTTGGAGCTGACCTGGAGGCCGGGCCTGCAGTGGCCAATCTAGCCCTGGAACAGGCCAGAATGGATCTGTGGGAGTCAACCTAAGGCTGGGACCATGGGGGTTGGCCTGGAAATGGAGCAGGCCAGGAGTCTGGGTCCAGGAGAGCCAGTCTGAAGTTGAAGTACATGGGGCTGGCCTGGCACTAGGGTGGACAGCAGACCTGGGGCTGTGTGACCCACATGGTGCTGGGGGCACTTTAAATCATGCATCAAGAGTATTTTCGCATGTGAATAGTTGTTTAAATTGATGTTTGAAGGTGGGGGGCAAGCACTAAAAATTTCTATACCACCGTTTTGTTCTTTTATACTTTAAGGGGAGTGGTTGTACCTTCTTTATTTTCACATCTCTAGTGTACATAGATGTTGTTCAATAAGTGGTTATTGAATCGAGCAAGTGTAAATATCTGTAAATTCCATTTGAGAGGCATTGAGAAGAGCATTATATCTAGTTCAGAGATGTATAACTTAAGATGTCTGTGAAGAATCTGAGCCTGACTCAGAAGATAAAATACTGACAAATAGAATCTATGGATACAAATGAAAAAAAACCAAACACAAAAAAACCCATTTATTTATCTTTGTACTCCCAGTGCCTTCCATGGTGCCTCAGAGATAGCAGAAACTCAATAAATTGCTGTTGAATGAACTAGATTTAACAACATGAAGAGGTTTTTATTTAATAAAATATAGATAATAGGGAACATGGATTTTGTAAGATTTATACTTTTGTGTAGCTTTAGCCCTCTCCTTCTATATAACAAGTACTCAAGAAATGTTGGAATGAATAAAAATTTTATATTATCTGTCATAAATAAAGATAAAGAGTAATCAAGCAAAAATAATGGTACTTACTTTGGACTGTGATAAATTGTGTCCACTTAAAAATAGGGCAAGCTGCAGTCTCTCTTACTTACGTACTTGCTGTGTTCCAGCCAAACTACATTACTTAAACCTCCTCACTTGGATCACGTGGTCTTGGGTCTCTAAATATCACATATGGGTTCAAGCTATGTCCATTCCCTCTACCTTCACTTAGCGAATACAAACATTTCCCCCCATGCCTTGTCCACAGGCCTCTATATAATTTAGAGTAACTCCTATTGTGGTGATTTGACATACAATGAGATTTCATACTATAATTTTCATGACACTGGACTTTTGTTAGTTTAAAATGTGTATTAATTTGATATAGTACCATCTGTCTCCTTTTGCCTCTATTGCCTGTGCATTTAGTGTCATATACTAGAAATCATTGCCAAATCCAATGTCCTCAGCCTTTCCCCTGTGTTTGCTTCTAGGAGTTTTATAGTTTTAGTCTTCCATTTAAGTCTTTAACTCATTTTGAGTTCATTTCTGTAAGGAATAAAGGGTCCAATTTCATTTTTATCCAGTTTTCCCAATGTTATTAATGAAACTGTGCTTTCATCACAGTGCAGTCTTGTCACAGATCATTTGGCCATATATGCCAGAGTTGTTTTCTGGGCTCTCTATGCTGTTCTACTGGCTGATATATCTACCTTTATGTCAAAAACACACTGTCTTGATTACTGTTGCTTTAGAAAATGATTTGAAATCAGGAAGTGTGAGGCCTCCAACTTTGTTCTTCTCTTCAAGATTCTTTTGCCTATTCAGGGACCCTTGATATTCTGTATAAATTTTAAGGTAGCTTTTTTGTGGGTTTTTTTTTATGTCTGCAAATAATGACATTGGGATTTGTATATGGATTGCATTGAATTTGTAGATAACTTTGGGTAGTATGGACATTTCAGCAGTTTCAAACTTAACTTCTTCACATCAAAGACAACAATAAATAGAGTGAAAAGCCAACCTCTAGAATGGGAGAAAATATTTGCAAATCACATATCTGATAAGGAATTAATATAAAAATATTACTTTTTTATAAATAAATAATCCAATTTTAAAAGAACAACAATGGGCAAAGGACCTGAATAGGCAATTCTCCAAAGAGATATAGAAATGTCCAACAATCATATTAATATATGCTTAACATTATTAATCATAAGGGAAAGCAAATCAAAGCAAGAATGAGATATTAGGTCACATTCATTAGGATGGCCAATATCAAAAGAACAGAAAATAGCAAGTGTTAGCAAGGATGTAAAGAAATTGAAACCTTGTGCACTATTGGTTAGAATGTGAAATGGTGTAGCTTTTATAGAAAGTAGCACAGAGGTTCCTCACATTATTAAAAAGAATTATCATATGATCCCAAAATCCTACTTCTGAGTATGTGTTCAAATGAATTGAAATCATGGTCTTGAAGAGATATTTGCACACCCATCTTCATTGCAGCATTTTTCACAATAGGAAGAAGTGGAAGCAAATCAAATGTCCATTGACAAATAAATGGATAAAATAAAAAATATATATACAATGATATGTAATACGGCCTTTAAAAAGAAGGAAACCCTGTCACATTATACAACATAGACAAACCTTGAGGACATTATACTAAGCAAAATAACCCAGTCACAGATGGGCAAATACTATATGATTCCACACATATTAAGTATCTAATGTAGTTAAAATCATAGAGACAAAAAGTAGAGAGGTAGCTGCCAAGGGCCGGAGGGAGGGAAAATTGGTGTTTAATGGGTATAGAGTTTCAGTTTTGCAAGATTAAAGTTATGGAAGTCTGTTGCATAAAAACATGAATATACTGAAAACTACTGAACTGTACACTTAAATGATTAAGGTAGTATACTTAATTTTTTTTTTTTTTTACTGCAAAAGAGATTTAACACCTTTCTAAGTCCTGGCTAAGAAAACGGTCTCTTTAGTCAGGAAGTTAATGGCTATACTTCTGGCTTTTGTTATACATTTTGTTCTCCAGAAAGTCACCTCAGTGGAAACATGGAGTAGCTTAACACTTGTTCTTTGCCCCTGGTATTTTCTGATTATACAATTACCTGGGCATTATAACAACAAGGAGTCACGGTTCTCACAAATCAGATAGAATTGAAAATAAATTGAAGGATGTGGCAGGATTTGTTTAAATGTCTCCCAAATTTTTATTGAATATTAATAGTACTCTGTCAAATGCACTCGAGGTTCAAGTTTCAGATTTAAATGTTATTTTCACACATTGCAAATACTTTGCGATGGTAAGGCACTTTCTAATTTACAAAGCTCTTCCACACATATTCTCAGGTAGTCATCACACCTACCTTATTAGATAGACAAGGAATGCTTTAGAATCCCCTTTTCATAGATAAAAATACCGAAGCTGAAACTCAGAGAAGTCCTACATGTTGGAAATATCAGAGCTTTTACTCTACCTATGATTCTCTGGCTCCAGTGACACATTCGTTTCCATTACTCTCCATATGTCACTGATTGCTCCTATCTGTCATCTTGCAGGAGGTAGGAACTCAAGGGGCCAATTGAAGAAGTAAGTAGTGCTAGCACGTAGGAGCCAGGAGAGATGGCAAGCTGGGCAGTGAAGTTCAATTGAACTGTCTGAACGTTCTTCTCTTAATTTACTAAACACACAGCTATTGCTTATTGAGCTCTAAAGGTAAGTTGTTCAACATGATTTACTGAACATAGGGATTTATGAAAAACCATCTGCCAAGATCAATCTAACATAAATATAAAAATGAATTTAAAATCTAATTTCGGGCAGAGGAGCTGTGACAAATAGGACTGCAATAGGTTTCTGCACGTGGGAATAATGTGGACCTCATCACTCACACAGTCTGTCCTTCTCCCAGGCCCTTAAAACGGAGCTTTACATATACAAGTACAGTGTGTCCTGGTAGCCACTGGAATTTGCTCACACGTGAACCTTTTCTTTAGAACGCTGAGTTCAGTTCTTAAAAGTTTTTGGAATTTGTGTTTCTACCCTCTAAGACAGCATTTCAATTTTTTGTTCCCCTTTGGCTCTGTCCTTCTTACTTCTCGTACATATCATTATTTCATCAAATGTATGTACTCAATATGATTCCAATTGTGTTTTGTTTGTTGGGCCAGTGAACCTGGGTAACCCAAGGCACTTGGCCAAGCATCTGGTAGCAATAAATTCAACATTACAGTAGAAGATCAAGAATCCTGTACCATAAAGTAATATGGAGAATATTTGGTAGCTATGAAGAATACATAATAGTGTATTTTCTCCTATGATCATTGCTTTGTTTTTTTTTGTTTTTTGAATTGACAGATATAGGTCAAAGATCCCTGATGGCATGCTTTTGCTACATTAGGCCAAGGGAAAACAGCACTTGCCCTTTGCATCTGACCCAGATTTTAGTTTTGAGTTATCATTTATTTTGAGATTGTTAGAATCACATAACCCAAAATCTGAAAATGTAACATAGCCAGCAGGTTACCAGTTTATAAGAGAAGGGCCAACTGCCTCTAAATAACACATCTTTTTGTGTTCATTAGATTCTATTTTCACAGATGGGGTCCTGGGTAGGTATTGAAGCATAATTAAAAGGTATTTTACCCTAAATATTAATTTTAAATGTTCCTTTATATCATTTTGGCACACTATATTGTTTCTAGAACCCAGGACAGTTGTAAGTACCTAGTAGGTACCAAGATATATTTGGTAAATGAATAAACAAATAATCGACTATCAGTTTCTCTCTTTACCCCATAGTAAACCATGCTTCATTAATGCTTACATTAGTCTTTTATTTATAAACTAGAGGCCTGGTGTACCAAATGCGTGCATGGGTAGGGTCCCTAGGCCTGGCTGGCTGGGACCTTCCTTCTGGCTGCCAGCTGCCGGCCCCAGGGCCTTCCTTCATTCTGCGCTTCCCCCGGTGGTCAGTGCACATCATAGTGAGCCATCGAACTCCCAGTCTCCTGATCAAACTCCCAAGGGGGCAATTTGCATATTAGCCTTTTATATATAGATATTGTGTACTTTCCACATACTATTTAAATAAACTTTTCTGTGTCAGTCTTACTTATTAAATCAGAGACTCACTATACTCCTCTAGGTTTTTTATATAAATTTCTCATTTGATTACCTTTAAATTTTTCCCACCAGTTAGTTATTTCAGAGTTCCAAGTTCATGCTTAGGTTCACTTTTTTCAATCCCAGTTCCATACAAGTTATTTTCTTTAGCTTGCAGTAAGCACTTGTGATGAGTACATGTTAGGTACCAGAGAAACACACATTTTCCATTTGGAAATCTATAAGCTAAAGCTTGCATTTTTGGAGTTTGCTGTTCTTAAAATATTCCTTATGAAGTCAATTCCTTTCTTTCTTTTATACTAGGATGTTAAGAAGCATAAACAAGACTTCATAAAGAACACTAAATCAGTCTTTTATTATATCTTCAGAGAAAAAAGATATTGAAAGACATTAAGGTTTATATCTGTACAGTCCCTTCCTGACTTTTCATTAATAAGTCTGTGATCCAAAAGAAAGATGTAAAATATTTATGTTCAAGGACAGCTAGACTGACCTATAAGGAAAACAGAAGACTTATGTTCTCTTTTCATAGTTCATGCAAAATATCATTTTGGCCTAAATTTATTGGCCAAAGGATTGTCTCCTGTATTGTCATTTCCCATGGCATATAAACATAGATTTGGCCTCTGTGAACATTTCTGCTTCAAATAAACAGAAATACAGGGGGATGCTCCAAAGGAAATTGTTTGCTCATTTCTAATTAGAATACTCATGCATTGAAGAACCACATCTGTGCTCAACTCTTAGGAAAGAAATTGGAAATTTATGGCTCTTGACAAAGATACCTCATTTTTCCATGTATTCTCACTATCTGAATCCCTTTGCTGCAATAAAGCTTCCTTACAATTGCTTGTGTCTCAGTTAAAGGAAAAGAAAAAAAGAACCAAAATGAGATTTGTTTTCTGTGGCAAAAAGTAAGATCTGAAAATGAAGCCTTGCCTCTCATTTGTCACTCTTTAAGTCCCCCTTCACCTCTTAGGTTCTGTGGGCAGCAAACCTCTGATGGTACGTCTTTTGATTTTTATCTTAGCCTCAACTAGGGACAAGGTGACTTTTCTCTGGAAACCCATGACCACTTGCTTCCGGAATTAGTCATGACTCTGGGCACTAGGTGAAACAGAATAAGTGTCCTAAGCATTTAGTACTAAATATATTTGTATTGTATTATACATTTTGTTTCTTTGTTGAATAGATCTCTTCTGAACATACATCTTATCTGAAGGGTTGAATTTACATTTCTTACTTTAGCCATTATCAAATTTTGGTATCATCCATTACATCTACAAAAGTGCAGGGCAGCTCTGGCCAGTTTGGCTCAAAGGATAGAGCATTGGCCCAAAGACTGAAGGGTCCCAGGCTCAATTCGGTCGACTCGGTTACAGGCATGATCCCCGGCCCCAGTTGGGTCATGTGCAGGAGGCAATCGATCGATGTGTCTCTCTCACATCCATGTTTCCCTCTCTCCGTCTCTCCCCTTCCCACTCTCTCTAAAAAATATCAATGGAAAAAATAAACTCGGGTGAGGATTAACAACAACAACAAAGAAGTGCAGGACACTCAATAAGTGATTTTACATGTATTATTTGGTTGGACAAAATGCCGATCAGAGTAATAATTACAAAAATAATAACTCTGATCAGAACAATAGTTATAAAAATAATAATAGGAATATTGATAACAACTGTGGGAGGATCTGGTACATGCTAGACACTGTGTTTCTAGAGATGCCATGTATATAATGGATATAGCCACAGATCTCAACAACCTGTATATAGAAACAAGGTACCATTTCCCTTTATACCTAAATTTCAATAAATTCAAAGTCCTATCCTTTCTGGTTCTACCAGCTTCCTCCTCCCAAGCAGTGTCTAGTATTTCTCTTCAAAAATATGTACTGTCTCCACAACATTAACTTGTCTTTCACTTGTCTGTCTACTTTGAGCTGGCTCTCGGAAAATCACCTAAAAATGTGTGCCGTCAGGTTAACTGCTGCTAGTTCAAGGCCACAGTATTTAAAAATTCTTAGGGCAATAGTTTAAAGCATAAATATATAGTTAAATATATCTACAACTCTATACAGTTTGGTATCTATCAAACAGACTAATAAACATACTAATTAATTAGTTGAATTCATTACTACTACAAATGAATATTCCTAAGAAATAAAGACCAGCTCCACCCTCACAGTCCATTCCAAACCCTTGCTGTTCCTGTGAGGTGAAAGTTGCTCATTTCTATTCCTTGGGGTCTAGATCTGACTTCCAGGCCTCAAGGTAGGACTTCCTGCCACCTGTTCACGAACAACTTGCTTCTGCCCTCAGGGTGAATATGAACGATATCTATTAATTCCAGGTGGATACTCTGGTGGATATTCGCTCATTTGAAATTATCTCATCTATTTATTCAACAGATAAGATCATTTCCAGTACCAGGCATTGTGTGAGATGGTGGGTGCTCAGTGATTACAAACAAGAACAAATGTTCTTTGTTGTTGTGGATCCTGCAGTCTATTGGGAGAGCCACCACTGCATATCTCAAAGACTGGGCAATTTCATCTTAAATACACAAGGCACAAGAGTTTTGTTTCTGTGGTACTCTAATCTTTTTTATATATTTTTCTCTGCTGTGAAGGAAATATCAGTCCTGAGATTGTCTCTTACATATACACAAATGCACACACATACACACACACACACACCCCTCCCAAAAGCAAGTAAACACTACATATTTAGTAATAAAGAAAATACAATTTAGGGGAAAATTTTAATTCTCCCTGGTTCTGCTTACAATAATAAGCCAGATTATATTACTGAAGATTTTTATTTAATATTTTACTTTTACTCACCTGGATTTATTTTATTTTTTTAAAGATTTTTAATTGATTTTTAGAGAGAGAGGAAAAGAGAGAGAGCGAGAGAAAGAAACATCAATGTGAGAAGGAAATATCAATCAGCTGCCTCCTACACCCACCCACCTCCACTCCCCGGACTTGAAACTGGGCTTGTGACCTGAACTGGGAATTGAACCAGCAACTTCTCAGTGGCACAGGACAATGTCCAACCAACTGATCCACACAGGCCAGGTCTGAAGCACCTAAATTTAGATTGTTTGGCCTATGAAGGACTTTCTCAAAAATAAAGAGTACTTATTTGCTTCATATTTTCATAATTCCTACTATATTCTACAATAAGCAAAAATATTATCAAAGATTTGCATACTACCCAGTGCTGTATCCTACTTTGGGGGAGGCCTGCCTATTATAAACCCAACATAAATGAATTTCTTTTCTGAATTCAGTAGAATATTCCCTTTGCATACCTATTGAAAGATGTGCTATTGACAACTGAGTATGATTCAAAATATTTAAATGTCCCAATAAAACCACTGACTTTACTAACACCTCCATTTTTATCATTTACAAAAACAATATCATGTCCCATGTTGGCAAATGGATTTAAAATGCCCATTCAACCTGCCACTGAATCTGCTCAACCTAGACTCCCAAATCTCTCATTTGTTCACCTCCACTTTTCTTTAATATCCCCCATCAATACATCTTACAACATTTCCTTTAAGCCTTTATTACATTATTTTTTAAAATATATTTTGGTAAGAATAATTAACATGAGTCTGCCTTCTCAACAGATTTTCAAGTATACATCTATAGGCACAATGTTGTATATCAGTGGGATACTATTCAACCTTAAAAAAGGAAGAAAATCCTGCAATATGTGACAATGTGGATAAATCCTAAGGACATTACGCTAAGTGAAATAAGGCAGTCACAGAAAGACAAATACTCTCCTATGAGCTATCTAAAATAGTCAAACTCATGGAAGCTAAGAATAGAACAGTGTTTGCCAGAAGCTGGGGTGAGGGGGAAATGGAGAATTGCTAAACCCATGTTATTTTGACATGCTTTAACTTCCTTCTCCCTATTTTAATTTTTGGCAATTACAATGGATACAATTTTGCTCATGTTTTAGCTTCAGGCACAGAAACTCTCTGGATGGGGCTTTCTGAGAGTCAGCTCTGAGCTGGATTATCTGTATTAAGGGCATCTACCTGTCAAGGTTTCTACAAAGAGGAACAGAAGGGAGATTACCAACAGAGTTTTATCTTGTCTATCCATCAATATTCTTTTATTCATTTCTTGATTCCCTACCTTCTCAACCCTACTGCATTCCAATAAGGGAAAGTCAATGTTATTATATACCTCTTGTTTTAAAAACTTAGGAACTTAACAGGGCATTTCCTTACTTTTTATTTTAAGATGGTAAAAGAGAGACCTGGGAAAGTTGTGTGAATTGGGTAGAATAAGACAAACAGCTAGGGCTAAAACCCAAAGCTTTACCCCAAATTTCCTTGTTCCCCATTGCTCTTTTTTTAAAATTCATCATTGTTTAAAATATTACATGTCTCCTTCCCCCCGCCCATTGACTTCTCCCTAGCCATTCCTACCCCCCAAACACATGCCCTCATCCCCCTACACACACCCCTAACTGGGCTGGGTATGGAGCCTGAAACCTAGATACATGCCCTTGACCTGAATCGTACCTATGATCCTTCGGTCCACCGTCTGATGTTCTATCCACTGAGCCAAACCAGCTAGGCTCCTTGTGTCTCTTAATGGAAGATTTACAATGTTTTCCAATTACATTGGCTTGATCAATAAACCAAGGAAAATACAAAATGACTTAAAAGAGCAATGGGGAAACAGCCTAAGTGCCCAACAGCAGATGAGTGGATTAAAAAACTGGTACATCTACACAATGGAATACTATGCTGCTGTAAAATAGAAGGAACTCTTACATTTGCAAGAGCATAGATGGACCTGGAGGGGATTATGCTAAGCGAAATAAGCCAGTTGAAGAAAGATAAATATCACATGACCTCACTCGTTTGTGGAATATAATGAACAACATAAACTGATGAACAAAAACAGATCCAGAGACATAGAAACATCGAACAGACCAACCAACCTCAGGGGGAAGGTAGGGGAGAGGGGTAAGAGATCAACCAAAGGACTTGTATATAAGCATGCATATAAGCATAGTCCATGGACACAGACAGTAGGGGGATGAGGGCTTTCACAAACTGGCTTTACCAATTTTCACAATCCACTTATCCTAATCTAATTGATAAAGCAGTGCTCCTCCTTCCTTCAAGTACTGGTTCAGGGATCATTTCATATCTGGGTCCATGAAAATTAGTACAGAACTTTCCCCTGGATATAGCCATGGTGTGAGTACAGGGTCTAGAAGTTTTCTATTTTCTGAGATTATACAGGGTGTGGACATAAAACCTGAAGCTTTTATAATTTTACTACCTTGAAGGAAATCAGCCTAAAATTGAAGCCACATGCACAAGAAGGTGGAGCCAAGAAAATCACCGAGAACTGGAGTAGACACTAATAAACTCTGCTATATCCTGCCCTGCCTGTGCCTTTTCAGATACATGTCCCAATAAAAATTTTTTTTTTATAATTTTAAGGCAGTTGATATGAGACTTCTGTTTCTTGAAATCCAAAACATTATAACATTGAAAATGGAAGGTAATTGGCTTTATTCATGTTGACTTATTTCCATTCAAATGCCAGAGCGAAAGAATCTGAATGGGTTGCCTGTTTTTATGCTTACCTTTTCACCAGGGTTCTACATGGAATGCCAGTGAGTCAGGTGTGCATCAAATACGCTTCTACAGATCTTAACCCAGATAATCTAAGTGTTGCCAAAGCTCTCTCTCTCTCTCTCTCTCTCTCTCTCTCTCTCTCTCTCTCTCTCTCTCTCTTTCTCTCTCTCTCTGAAAATATAGGGATAAAACCTTCTGCTACCTAAAATAAGCATAGAAGGGAGGCTTTGCCTGAGGAAAAATTGTAAGATCAGTGAATTGCTTTTCCCTTCTACCACAATCTCCTTTATATCAGGGGGCACTGGAACAGAGGTTGGAATTTGTGAGATACGATTAAAGGAAATTTGCATTGGGGATACATTTAGATTGGATTTAGTGGAATAGAGGTAAGTGGTTTTTGAAACATTACTTATAAGGGGTAGTTCTTACTGGCTGTCCCATATGGAATTGGCTCATTCATGACACAGACATGCAGGACCAGAAGTTCTGATGCTAATGTTAATGTAAATAATGTTACTTTGTGAACAGAGAAATATGTTAATATGTCCCATGAGACCAGGCACCAGAAGTAGTTGGGAATGAGGGGATAAAACAGGTTTGAAATGTCCCGGTCCAGAAGTATTCTGTGGAAACTTCTTCAAATCATCAGATGTGTAAAAGTGTAAGGAGAAGGTTTAGTTAATTGATAACTAATCAAAATAAAAGTTCTCTTCTATGTTTTTTTCTACTTTTTTTAGATATTTATGATAATAAGATTGTTTTATTTTTGTACAACACGATCTATTATATAAAGTGAGTATATTTTATGGGGACTTGCATTTTTCATGCATTCTAAACATACATAAAAATCAATCTTTCATGTTAGGATTATCTTTTATGATAAAATTATCTAGCTAGAAGGCTAAATTATCTTTTTTCATGATCTTTCTGGAAATGGTATTACAATATTGTTGAATTATGGCAAGTTAATAAAAAATAGGTAGCCAAAATCCAAGGGGAAATGATTATAGAAGGGTGTTAATTAATTAAAAATTTGTTTGTTACTTTCCTGGGTTTTGTGATATTTTTTGTGTGATATGTAAGCTTTTAAAAATTCTAATTTGTTATGTTTCTTCTTAGTAAAATTAAATATTTGTATTTATATCTAGTTTTCTAATTGCAATTGTATTATTTTTTTTTCTAAAGAGGGTCCTTCAGAGTGAGCATATATTAAATTCCACAAAATTTGGATTGCCCAAGGTGTACATTGAGAACTATGGAGAAAAATGATGAATTTTAGTCAATGGCCTGAGGGAGAATGAAAAGCTCTTCCAAAAGAGTTTTGTTTAAGAACAAGTAGAGCAGTGGTTCTCAACCTTCCTAATGCCATGACCCTTTAATATAGTTCCTCATGTTGTGGTGACCTCCAACCATAAAATTATTTTCGTTGCTACTTCATAACTGTAATTTTGCTACTGTTATGAATTGTAATGTAAATATCTGATATGTAGGATGTATTTTCATTGTTACACATTGAACATAATTAAAGCATAGTGATTAATCACAAAAACAATATGTAATTATATATGTGTTTTCCGATGGTCTTAGGCGACCCCCGTGAAAGGGTCGTTTGACCCCCAAAGTGGTCGTGACCCACAGGTTGAGAACCGCTGAAGTAGAGAGACACGGGGTTAAACATAGGAAAGGAACATTAATCCTTAGTTCAAGAGTCACTGAAGTGCCTTTGCTGAGCTCCCTATCTCAAATTGCAACCTACTCCCACCCTGCCTTTCTATCCCATTGTTCCATCTAAACTGACTATACATTACTTCTTACTTCTATATCTTTATTAAAATATAAACTTTATAAAGGTGGAAATTTGTCTACCTTATTACTATGTTCCCCAGAGCCTAGAACAGTTCATGTTGTGTGGTAGGTGCTCTATAAATATTTGTTGAAGGAATGAATGAATGCCCGAAAGTTCCCGATATTAACATGAGCTTTTTTTGATTCCAGTAATTCAACAGAAGAGAATAGCTGTCAATATATCTGAACCCTTCCAAATCCCCAGACAAGTCTTGTTTCTGTATGCTTAACTTTCCAAATCCTATAGCAATGTTTTTCTTTTCCTGAATGGAAGTATATTTCCCTTTATTTTAAATAGAAAAATTTATAGTGTGTTACAGATCAGCCCTAAACCACCAAAAATTTCTTAACAAAAATACAGTTAAATGTAAGTTACAGGCAACATGATATGATGTAAAATGACTAAACAATGCTTGCAAATCATCAAAGAGCAATGTAGTTTTATTTTTTGGTCATCAGGCACATAAGTGCGTGCGCGCGCGCGGACACACACACACACACACACACACACAGAAAATTGAAGGAATCCAGCAAAATAAAAACCCAAATTTTACATATTTATATATTCTCTCTACAACCATTTGCAGAAGGCAGGGAAGAAATGAACACTACTGGACTAAAAGGACACATCTGGCTACCATATTAAAAAAGGCAACATCTTGACAACGATTATTTCAATGGAAAGTTGTGCAGGACTTTTCTCTCACAAAGGCCATAAATCCTAGAAATAATACTGATAATCTTTCCAAAAACTTAGAAGTTATCCTGGTACTTTTGGTTATAAGTCACTTCTTTCAATCATGTAAAAAAATCTTTTTGGTGAAAGTTACATTTTGTAATCATAAATGAGAAGACCCAAAGGGTTCTTCTCAGTTATAGGCAACTCTCCAAATAGTCATTACAATTGGACGAAGATTTCCTAACACCAGCTTGGCAATTCAAATAAACCTTATCTAGCTGAACTTTCCCCATTACAGATTTGAGTTTTGAATCAGAAAGGGGCCTTAGTAATCCCTGTGAGAGAAACAGATGCATATGAACTAGCAGCTAGTTACTAGCTATTCCCCATTTATCCCTTGCTAATAGCACCTTTTGGGTTGGGAGTGAAAATGTGACCACATCTATATTTGCTTTTAGATTCCCTTTTCAACTAGAGGTGACCATGTTACATATTTCTGGTTACCTATATGTAAGACAAAGTCTAATAAGATTTTATTTAAAAAAAGAAATTAAGTATCCTATCTAATAAAAGAGAAACATGGTAATTAGCATACAACCGCTACCCTTCCCATTGGCTAATCAGGGAGATATGCAAATTAACTGCCAGCCAAGATGGCGGCCGGCAGCCAGGCAGCTTAAAACTAACATGAGGCTTGCTTGCTTCAGTGATGGAGGACTCCAAAGTTCCCCGCCTGCCTTGCCGGCCTATGAGCTTGCAGTTTGAAACATTGTAACAAATATAGAAGCTAAACAAAACCCCAGAAACCTGCTTTCAGCCGGCCGGGATCTCAGAGCTGGAGTTATACATTGTTTCGAATATAGAACACAAACAAACCAGATACCTGCTTTCAGCAGCAGAGGCCTCAGAGCTGGAGCCAGAGCTAAAGCTGGCCCAGAATAAAAAAAAAGAAAAGGAGCAGTTGGGAGCTTCAGTCACCCGCCCACCTGAAAACAGCCCTCAGCCCCTCACCCAGACTGGCCAGGCACCCCAGTGGGGACCCCCACCCTGAAGGGTGTGTGACCAGCTGCAAACAGCCATCATCCCCTCACCCAGGCTGGGCAGGCACCCAAGTGGGGACCCCCACCCTGATCCAGGACACCCTTCAGGGCAAACCAGCCAGCCCCACCCATGCACCAGGCCTCTATCCTATATAGTAAAAGGGTAATATGCCTCCCAGCACCAGGATCAGCAGAGCCGCAAGGCCTCCCAGCACTGGGATCAGCATGACGGGGCAGCGCCCAAACCCCCTGATCGCCCTGCAGCTCTGTGTGTGACAGACTGCGGCGCCCCAACCCCCTAATCGGCCCGGCTCTGTGTGTGACAGGGTGCGGCGCCCCAACCCCTCCCCCACAGGCCCTGATCTGTGTGTGACAGGGTAGAGCCATAACCTCCCCATCGGCCCTGCCCTGAGTGTGAGAGTGGCGGCACCCCAACCCCCTGATCGGCCCTGCTCTGTGGGTGAAAGAGGGTGGCGCCCCAACACCCTAATCTGCCCTGCTCTGTGTGTGACAGGGGGTAGTGCCCCAACTCCCCTATCTGCCCTACTCTGTGAGTGACAGGGGGGAGCTCCTCAACCCCCTAATGGGCCCTGCTCTGTGCATGACAGAGGGGAGCTCCCCAACCTCCTGATGGGCCCTGCTTTGTGTGTGACAGGGTGCAGCACCACAACCCCCCTCCCCCCACAGGCCCTGCTCTGTGTGTGATGGGGTAGAGCCATAACCTCCCCATGGGCCCTGCCCTGAGTGTGAGAGTGGCGGCACCCCAACCCCTGATCGGCCCTGCTCTGTGGGTGATAGAGGGTGGCGCCCCAACCCCCTGATGGGCCCTGCTCTGTGTGTCACAGGGGGCAGCGCCCCAACCCCCTGATCGGCCCTGCTCTGTGCGTGACAGGGGGTGGCGCCGCAACCTCCCCATCGACCCTGCCTTGAGTGTGACAGGGGGCGGTGCCCCAACCCCCCATTCGGCCCTACCCTGAGTGTGACTGGGGGTGGCTTCGCAACCTCCCGATCTGCCCTGCTCTGTGCATGACAGGGGGCGGCGCCCCAACTCCCCAATTGGCCCTGCTCTGAGCCTGACCAGGGGCTGCACCTAGGGATTGGGCCTGCCCTCTGCCACCCGGGAGCGGGCCTAAGCCAGCAGGTCGTTATCTCCCGAGGGGTCCCAGACTGCGCGAGGGCACAGGCCGGGCTGAGGGACCCCCCCTCCCCCCCCACCGAGTGCACAAATTTTTGTGCACCGGGCCTCTAGTCCTATATAATAAAAGGCTAATATGCAAATTATCCCTTCGACTGGGAGTTCGATCAGGGGGCGGGTCTGGCCAGCCAACCACCTGCCGCCCTCCCCCAGGCCAGCCAAGCCTGATCAGCCCGGGGCAGGCCAGCTGGACCCCACCCATGCACGAATTTGTGCACTGGGCCTCTAGTTTCTAATATAAGAAGCCAGCACAGCAGGCAGCACTATTTGTCCTGCTGCTGCTGCTACATTAAATGTAGGCACAATGTTTGGCACTAACGTTGCCATGTTATGGTCATGAGGTGAAAAGGAAACAGCTAGGAATGGTGGGGCAGAAATCTGAGAGGAGCCTAAGTCTTAGCGTGAGGGTGTCATAGAGTCACTGGCTCTGTGTTGGACTGCACATCCCCGGACTACTTATTATGGAAAAAAATAAGCCTTATATTTGTTTAAGTTACTATTAGTTTGATTTCTGCTACTTGTAGTCAAAAGTATTCCTGTTATAGTTATTAATTCCTTCTATTAAAAACAGAATAAAACAGAAGCTCAAATGGAAGCAAATACTTTGGCCAGAGCCATAGAAATATTTGATGAGAAGCACATTACAAGCACCCCTGCCTCTTCCAGGATACTCACAAGCATAATCACTAACTCTGTGGCCACTGAGTTAGGTGATTGTTCTGCTTCCCCTGCCTGTTCAAGGTGAAGAAACAATGAAGGTAGCCAAATGCTCATCGTAAAAAATGTCAGAAGTATTGATAATCATAGGAATGCTGTAGGGTTTCTGATGGTTTTTATGTAACAAGTTGAAGCTAAAGTACTATCATCTGCAATAAAATATTTATTCATTATTGGGTCAAAACATTTGGATGACAAGTCAAGAATTCTATCATTCATCAAGTTATTCTTTATCCTCTTCTCTAATTATTCAACTATCTGGATACTTTGGCATCGTGTAGATTCAATTAAGTTAAGATTCAATTAAGATTCAATTAAGGATTACGTTAAGGAGGCAATTTTCTTCTGAATTTGAGCAATCTGCTTCAAATAATTCAGACTTTCAATTTTTACTCTTTCTTGTGCTTTCTTAATGTCTTAATAAGGTGCCCTAGAAGGCTCTAGAGCAGTGGTTCTCAACCTTCCTAATGCCGCGACCCTTTAATACAGTTCCTCATGTTGTGGTGACCCCCAATTTCATTGTTACAAATTGAACATCATTAAAGCATAGTGATTAATCACAAAAACAATATGTAATTATATATGTGTTTTCTGATGGTCTTAGGCGACCCCTGTGAAAGGGTCGTTTGACCCCCATAGGGGTCGCGACCCACAGGTTGAGAACCGCTGCCTTAGATAGACTTTGTCATTTATGTTTTGTTGCAGTCTTCAAATATTAATGTTTGCTAAATCATGTGCAAGTTTTCAACTGCTTATAGACCACCTTACAAAGGAGGTCTCCTCTCACTTACTAGTGCTAAATCCCAGTTCCAGTCCCAGCCTTGCCTTTGTCACATTTTCATGCACATTACGCACAAATAAATAAATCCTCTTAGTAAAGCATTTGGCATCTTTATCTTCCTTTATGAAAGTGCAATTCTAAGATTTCCAATTACACATATGGACCAGATGTGAAAAATGATTTAAATGAACAGGGAGTTCAGTATGGTTTGGCAATCACAGGATATGTGTTATATTCCCTGTGCAGGACAGCTGCTGTAAGTGCCTGAATGGCCCCTCTTGGCATGTTTTTGTGTGTGTGTGCCCTTTCCCACTTCCCTCAATCCAATGAAAAACTTACAGAGGCAGACTGGAAATAGGACTTTCTGCCTCACCTCTAGAGTGTTAATGCAAATATATGGCATATATGACACCTCTCCTTTTTCTCTGTGCCCATGTTAGACGGTAAGGGTCAGTTATGATACTCTTTTGGACTCAAATTTGTTGTGAATTCTTCTTATAATTCAGTCAGCTCAAATTGTCAATCTACTTGCAGTCACTACAACCTTCTTAATTTAAATTTAATGTACATTTTCTACATTTTGCCCTCGCTATCCGGTGTTTCTTTGGAATAAAAATGCTGAGTAATTTCTTTATCAGTTATGGTGATGAAAACAAAGAAAATTGTCTGTGTGTGTGTGTGTGTGTGTGTGTGTGTGTGTGTGTGTATGATTTTAAAGTCGAAGGGATAATGGCTCCAATGGGAGAAGCAAATTCCAAAAAAATATCACTAATTTGTCCATCTCTTTTAGTGTTGGTATATATATATAATTTTTTTATTGATTTCAGAGAGGAAGGGAGAGGGAAAGAATGATAGAAATATCGATGATGAGAGAGAATCATTGAACGGTTACCTCCTTCACACACACCCCCTGGGGACTGAGCCCACAACCCAGGCATGTGCCCTGACTGGGAATCGAACCATGACCTCCTGGTTTATAGGTTTACGCTCAACCACTGAGCCATGCTGGCTGAGCTAATGTTGATTTCTTTAAGTCAAAATATAACTACTGCTTCTCCCACCAAAACTATGAAAATCTCTTGTCTGTCTTATTATATCCACTGTACCTCTAGCTACTCATTGTTTCATGCCACAGTCTATGGAGTTTTCAATAATGCGAATCATTGGTGTCATACCCACTCTTAAAATCCATCAGTGAATCTCTTCACACATATAACAAACTTTAAAAAATTATCATGACCTAAAAAATCTACCATGATTTGGTCCCTGCCTTTATTGTATCCTCACATTAAATACCTCTTACCTTACACACTACATTCCACTTATAAGAATCTTCTGTTTCTCAAACTGCTACACTCATTTCTGGCCAAGGGCTTCTTTTTCATCCGTGCACCCATTTAGTTTATATTTATTAAGTACTTAATATCAGACAGCTCTCTTCCTATTTACCTGGTTGTTTCCTGTATCCAGATTACAGCATTAAAGCCAGTTCCACAGGATACTTCATCTGACTATGCCAGAACTTTCTAGGTGTTCAGTATTCATTGTGTGTACGTATCACAGTATTTTTACCCATTCACCTACTGATGGACACTTGAGCTGTTTCTAGATCTTAGCTATTGTAAATAATGCTGCTATGAAATAGGGATGCATATATTCTTTCTGATTGGTGTTTCTTAGGATATATTCCCAGAAGTGGAATCACTGGGTCAAATGGCAGTTCCATTTTTAATTTTTTGAGAAAACTCCACATTGTTTTCCATAGTGTCTGTACCAGTCCGCATTCCCACCAGTAGTGAACTAGTGTTCCCTTTTCTCCACATTCTTGCCAGCACTTGTTGTTTGTTGGTTTTTTGATGGTAGCCATTCTGAGAGATATGAGGTGGTACCTCATTGTCATTGTAATTTGCATCTCTCTGAAGATTAGTAACTTTGAGCATTTTTTCATATGTTTCTTGGCCATTCGTATGTCCTCTTTGGAGAGGTGTCCATTTAGTTCCTCTGCCCATTTTTTATTGGATTGTTTGTTGTTCTTTTGTTGAGTTGACTTCTTCATATATTTTGAAAATTAACCCTTATTAGATGTATCATTGTCAAATATGTTCTTCCATACAGTGGGTTCCCTTTTCATTTTGATGCTGGTTTCCTTTGTTGTGCAGAAGCTTTTTATTTTGATGTAGTCCCATTTGTTTATTTTTCCTTTGTTTTTCTTGCCCTAGACATTGTAGCAGTGAAAAATTTGCTACATGAGATGTCTGATATTTTGCTGCCTACATTTTCTTCAAAGATTTTTATGGTTTCACAACTTAGATTTAAATCTTTTATCCATTTTGAGTTTATTCTTGTGTATGGTATAAATTGGTGGTCTAGTTTCATTTTTTTACATGGACCTGTCCAGTTATCCAAACACCATTTATTGAAAAGACTGTCTTTACTCCATTGTATGTAATGTCTTGGGTCAATTTCTGGGTTCTCTGTTCTGTTCCATTGATCTATATGTTCTTGTGCCAGTACCAGGCTGTTTTGATTACAGTGGCTTTATAGTATAGCTTGATATCTGGTATTGTGATCCCTCCAACTTTGTTCTTCTTTCTCAAGATTACTGAATAGCTGCAGTAATCTTTTGTTCCATATAAATTTTTGGAATGTTTGTTCTAGATCTATAACATATGCCGTTAACACTTTATTAGGGATTGCATTGAATGTATAGATTGCTTTGGGTAGTGTGCACATTTTAATGATTTTTATTCCATTGTCTTCTTTAGATGTTATACTGAAATATAACAGAGAGTAAGAACTTCCCAGAGGGCATAATCAAGGGCCAGGAAGAGCACTGAACATTGGAGTTGCTCCCAGTGACTAAAATCAGGTTTGAATCAATCAACTTCTCTCACTTTCAGACAGAGAAGCTTCACCACATCTTTAGGCTGTGTTTCCTCCTCACAGTAACTCAGTGGCTGCTGTTTGTCTCCTGTTCTTCTCATCTGATTTGGAATATCTGTTATAGCTGTGCTTCCCTTTTTACCAACAGGTATGGAATAGACCTGTGGAGACTGCAGGAAAGATTCCATCTGCAATAATTACCATGAAAACTTGCCTTGAGTTTGCAGAATCCTCTGTAGTAATAGATCCAAATTTTCTTTCAGTTACCTGTGTTTGAGTCCAAAGAGGCTTCGTTCAAACAACTGAACAAAGAACCATGGTTTCTAATGGTGCTATTGCCTTCATTCTCCTGATCATCACTCTCTGACTTCTTATGATTACATATATTGGCTAGTAACCTTGTTGACTAGTGACTATGGTAGAGACACCATGTTGTATTAACTATCTCAATAGTTCTTTGTAGTTAGGCAATCCTGCTACCTATCTAATATGGTCTACCTAGCTTCTGACAATTAAGCAAAACCACGTGGCCTCTATTGTTTTGGGGATCTATCAACTGCACTGTATTACAGAACCCAGTTCTGAAACAGCACCCCCAATTTTGTCTGAGGGGCTACCTCTGAACTTCTAAATTCTTTTGGTGTTGTACTCACTAGTCCTTTTTTTTGGTTTGGGTAAATGATGTATCCTCTTTGTCTTCCCATGGGACATAGTCCTCTGGTGAGTTCTCTGCCCTTACATAAAATATTCATTTTAGCATCTCCACATCTTTGAAATATTTAATATCCTCTTCCATCATCTGCCACAGCAATTCTGGCCATAGTTTTCTCCATTCTTCCAGAAGTCATCTTTGTATCATATTTATGACATCTCCTGGTGTTCTTGCCAGGATATTAACTACTATATATCAGGAGCATGTCCTCAAATTAATAAACTCTTCCTTATTCAATATTATGTTCCCGCCCCCTTGATCAAACACCTTTGGAATCTGCTCCCATGCATCTCCTCCCCAGCTCCTGCCAGCACATACTGGCTAGGTCCTGCAGCTCTTTTGGAAAGTAGTTCCTTTTCTCCCTTATCAAGATTAGCACATTCCCTATTGCCTTATGTTGTGACTTAATACTGTTACTGGCCTGGTGTTGGAAGGTATAATTGTTCCAAGCATATGAATTTGGAAAGGCTTTCTTATTTGGAAAGGTTCCTAAAGATTGTTATATTGTAGGAGGAGAACGTTCATACCTAGCAGACACAGAGGTGTAGCATGTGTGTGAGTGTGTGTTGGGGGCAGGTAGGGGGAGAGATAAAATCTGACAATTTGACTAAATGAGCTTTTAATGTTTTAGGGGACTGATGTCCTGCTTAAATGCATGCAGGAAAGAGTCAATAGATGATGATGATGATGATGATGATGATGATGATGATGATGATGATGATGATTAAGACTTAATTGACATTCAAAGACTGGGGGTGATATCTAAAAATTATTATACATTCCAATCTGATTAATTTTAAAAATAAGATTTTTTAAATATATTTCCGCTGTAGTTTGTGACCCGTTCTGTCACCACAGGCTCAGGTACCAAAACAGATAATCTGTTATAATTTTTTTTAGAAATTCGATATTTCATAGTCTTCTTTAAAACTATTAGGAAAAATACCAATTATGTTTCTGTGAACATTTACAGTAAAATATGAAGCAACTCAAAAACAATATTTGAATAACTATGACAAGAGATAAAAGTTCTCAGGTCTGACTCCAAAAGATCACACAGTAAGTCACAAAACAATAAGCAATTGACATGTTGCCACTCTCAAAGGATAAGTTACCTAAACTTCAGTCTGCTGGGAAATAAGGAAACTCTTCAAAAATAAAATTCCCATAGATTTGTAAAGCTTATTCTATATTTTTCTAAATGAAAGCACATATTCATTAATTTTTTTATATTCCTTTCTTAGCCTTCAACACACAATCCCCATTGTGAGTTTGCCTATTATTTCCTGATTCCCAGACTTTTATAGAGTCTGAGCAATTTTAGAATTCTGCATCAAATCCTCATATGTTGTGAATGAGAATTTCAATGAACATGTACTTAGGAAATGAAAGACAGATGGTCTTCTAGTCTGTATCTCCTTTATCTCTTTTGTTAACCCAGAATCGACTTCATATGTCTACTCCATTTTATTCATATCAGTACGCTTGTATAGATTTTATAAATCTTTTTTAAAAAATTTAAGTATTTTTATCAGTTCTAGTTCTCTGAATGTTGTCTTCATTGACTCCTCCTTTATTGTTTTATTCCCCTTCTCACCACTGTAATTCATTTCTCAATAGTGTCTTCTCACTTTTCCCCCCCAGATTTTTCTAAATGAAAAGCCATACTTATTTGATCTTTATAATAAAACAAAAAGAATATTTTATAATCATACGGTCACTGACATCTGAGTTTGGGGCATCTGACACACAGAAGACACTGAGTAATGAAGGGAGAACACAGCCCATCAATTCCTCTCATCCATTTTCACTTTCCTGAACCTGGAAAATCCAGAAGCATTCCCAGGATTGAAGGAGGAAACGAAGAGCAGGACAGTAGAAGGGTGGGGGTGGAGAATACACCATACTCCTTTTTCTAATAGCTTGACTATGGAAGTTAAGGGTCAGGTCTGAACTGGGAGAAGGAGAAATTTTGAACTTGAAAGTTTTGTATGAGACTAAACATGAGGCTGACCAGCTGTGACTGCAACAATTAGGACTTCTGTAAAAGGCAAAAACGGGCAAACTGGCACAGCAGGTTAGAGGGCAGTGACTGAATAAAAATCTATTCTATTTCTGTACTCAACAGACTCCAGCATTTTAAAATACATAGATGTTAACATGAATAAATACATAAACATAGAAAAAGTATTTTAAAAAATAAAAAGTAAGCAGAAGAAAATAAAGAAATCTCAGCTGTGCTATTTAGTGGTATACTATAGGATAAATCAAAATCTATGTGGATCTTAAAATCATCATTGAAAAAATAAGAATAATAGGATATTACTGCAGTGTTGTGAGGTTTCAGGAAAAATTAACTCATTGAAACATCTAGCACAATACCTTCAACATAGAAAGCATTGGATTCATTCTACTTTACTTCCCTCAAAAATTTCCATTTTTGTAATTTTTTTTGAGAAACCATTGTATACCTAAGAACTATACTAGAAATCTATAAGATGTATCTTTCTCTGTATCTTATAAAGCTATTGAGGGACACAAAGATGATACAAATAAAACAACAATAAAAAATAAGCAGTAAGGTTATCATCAAACACTTAAATGTGGTTTAAACTATAGTATATTTATTTTAGAATTTCAGAGACAATGACGCAAAATGTGAACTAACACAACACATTTCCTAGAAAACAAACTAAGGTTCAAGTGAACAAGAATTATTTTTCTTCTTGTTCTTTCCAAATTGAAACACACAACTTTCTAAAAACCAGGCAGCTTAACGACTGGAGGAGCCAACAGTAGATGTCATTGTATTAGTTATCCAAGACACAGATCTGTATTAACCAAGTTCTTACAGAACACGCCTCCCTGGTACCCTGTTTCAACATTTGCAACAGATTATTTGGAAAACACTGTTGGGGGCAAAGCCACAACTAACAACTCCCATTGCCAAAGCATTGGGTTCTGATTTTAATAAAAACAAGATTCTAAGCCTATGGACATCAAGTTATGGATGTGGGAGCTGTAAATAAAGTATAAGACCCAGCTACGCTGTTTGTTCATGTAAAACCACCGTAAAATCAATGGTTTGCTTGAAGAACTTAGGTTCAGTTTACCTTGGATTAAGAAAATGTTTCATCTCATTGTGTGTGAGAGCTGTAAATATCCACGTAAAAAGAAAATAATAATAATATGAAAATGTTTGCAATTTTTTTGAGTACTTCAGTCCTCCAAAGAGAGCTCCTCTTATTGCCAGCTGCAACACCCTCTTCTCAACCCAGAAGAGAGAGACAGGGAGTGGGGGTGGGAAGAGAGAGAGAGAGAGAGAGAGAGAGAGAGAGAGAGAGAGAGAGAGAGAGAGAGAAATGGTGGTGGTGGTAGAGAAGAGTCAGAGTGGGCGATAGAATAAAAACCAATCTTACTGGAAGGAGTAATATTGAGTGTAAATGTTGTGAGGTGATACATAAATGAGGGTCTCTTGAGTATTGCATGTGACAAAAATGAGGAGAAGAAAGAAAATGAGATGTGAGAAGTATTGCTGAGGTGATGAGTTAGATATGCTTTAATATCTTACAAGAAACATGAATAATGCTTGGGATTTCTTTTATCCATATTTGGTTTTAACTCATGAATTGTGCTTCTTAAAAACCATATACAGACTTTTTAAAATATATTTTTATTGATTTCAGAGAGGAAGGGAGAGGGAGGGAGAAATACTAGTAGAAACATCAATGATGAGAGATAATGGTTGATCTGCTGCCTCCTGCACACCAACTACTGGGGATCGAGCCTGCAACCCAGGCATGTGCCCTGACTGGGAATGGAACTGTGACCTCCTGGTTCATAGGTCGATGCTCAACCACTGAACCACACCAACAGGGCTATAGATTTTACTTTTCTTTTCTTTTCTTTTCTTTTCTTTTCTTTTCTTTTCTTTTCTTTTCTTTTCTTTTCTTTTCTTTTCTTTTCTTTTCTTTTCTTTTCTTTTCTTTTCTTTTCTTTTCTTTTCTTTCCTTTCCTTTCCTTTCCTTTTCTTTCTTTTTTTTTTTTTTTTTGTATTTCTGGGTTATAAGGGATACTCTCATACTCAAATTGCCAGAAAATACTTTTCCTATATACAGAGTGCCATTTGTATGCTTCTGCATGTAATCTATAATGGTAAGTTATTATTGTGAGACCACTGTGGGAATCTCTGTGCGCTACTAGATAAACATGGGATCCTGGCATGTAAATAAGATAAACAGAACCATGCATAGTAGGAAGAGGGGAAACGGGGAAACAATGTGGTAAAGAGAAAGAAATCAGGATTCAGTGAAAGAAAACATGGAATGACTTGGCAATTTAAAAGGTTCAGAATACCTTGGGACTAGGAGAAACAGTTTCTTAGAGGCACAAGTCCCTTCCTACAGTGCATGTCAGTCCAAACTAAGAGAAGATTCTAGGCAACCATATGAGTTCTTTCTCCCCAACAGCAAAGATCTATGATGTATTCCACTTCTCTATAAGCTCCAACTAAGAGCTAACCTCCCTCCAGATACCTCATGTTTTTAGTACTTTCCCCGTAGTGCATATATGACAAATATTTGGTGAGCAAATGAAACTCCTCTCATGGAAACTTCATCCCTCTACCATAGTCCTATCTCTGAGAAATAAAGAGTGCTGGGGTCCAGCCCCAGCAGGTCCAGGGGTCCCCAAAGGTGTGGACGGAGTCGGCGAAGAAGGAATGACATGGAGACAGCGTTCAGTTGATCAGCAGCCTAGCCAGGATCTCTAGCCAGGATCTCCAGCCAAGTTCTGGTCTGGATCTCCAGCGAAGTTCTGGTCTGGATCTCCAGCGAAGTTCTGGTTAGGATCTCCAGCCAGGTTCTGTGTCCATGTTCTCTTGCTAGGTTCTCCAGGTTCTCCAGCCAGGTTCTGTTGCCATGTTCCCTCGCTAGGTTCTCCAGCCAGGTTCAGTCACCAAGTTCTAGTCAGGTTCTCTTGCCAATTTCTGTAGTCAGGTTCAGTCCAGGATCTTTTGCCATGTTCTCTCCAGCGAAATTCTTCTGTCTCTAGAGAACGTTCTGTGTAGGTTCTGTGCCTAGGTTCTGTCTCTCTAAGTTCTGTGTTCTAAGTTCTGTGTTCTAAGTTCTGTCTCGTTACATCTGTATTTATACCAGTTGATTCCAATCCTATCAATCTCTATTCCAAAGGTTAGGGCGTTTCTTATCTCCGTTCCAGGGAGTAAAGATTATGTAGCTTAAGCATGATTGTTCGTAGTTAAAGTGATTAATTACCCGCCTGGCACTTAGTTAAGAGGTTTTATTCCCTCCCTAACTTCAGGGGAAAATCGCTACCTGGGGAAACAACCCTTCTCAGAGAGGAGACCTTGGTTAAAACACATAGTGCCAAGAAGGTGAGCAAACATATTAAGAACAGTATGCCATATATGCCAGGTCCCTTGAAACAGCAAGCATGGACCGGCTCCCGGCAAAAGAGGAACCGTGTAATGTCTGACTCGCTAACCAACGTTAAGCTCCCTGTGCTCAAGGGCGGCATCACATTCACATTTAGTGTCCCAGCTGGCAGAATGAAAATTCATTCAGTGGATGTTGAACTAAGGTGACAAAGAAATATGCAGAAAATAAGGTCTGGCTTGAGTAGAAAGTAAGGTGGGTAGGTGTAGATATAGATCAACTCCACAGAGTCAGGCAGGGATTTGCAAATAGAATGAGGTAAATCGAGGCTTGCCATGTTAAGACCTTGTAGCCAGCAAGGTCCGCTATTACAGCAACGTAACAATTGTATGCTCACGTTGTATGAGATGTTGTGCCTTATCCCATTCTCTGGGTCGCAACTTCCATAAGTTTTGTCAGAAGATGGTATCAAGTGCAAATAAGATTATAGTCTTTTCTTTTACCTTGAAGTTTCTTAGAAGTGAGTCTAACTTTTGTAGAGTGACACCTGAACCTGTCACTTAAGCAAGAAATACTGTTTCAGAATAGTGCCTTTGAGAGACTAAATGCTTATTCGAATAATACATGATTTTTCAGCATGTTTTAGAAAATACATCCAAAACCTTTCAAACATCATTTTTATAGGTAAATGTTATTTTGAAAATAGGCAAAAGTCACCCATACTTTAGTCTTACGAAGTGGTGGAGGTCATTAAATTAAGTAAGACAGTGTATCAGAAAGCAAACAAGGTGTAGGGTCCTGGCTGCTGTGGCTCAGTTGATTGTGCATGATCTCATGCAGGAGGCAGTCAGTCAATGTTGTGCTCTCACATTGATGTTTCTCTCTCTCCCTCCCCCCAAAAATCAATAAAAATAACTATTAAAAGCATAGTTTTTTTAAAGAGAAAGGAAACACAATGTACTAATGAAATGACTGTTATTTTGGAATTGATTATAAGCTGACACTGAAATCAGTGACCATAAAAGTCACAGAAATATTTTTATCAGGACAATCTCAAAATAAAGTGCTTTCTGAGAGGACTCATATGAATACATACATTCTGACATATTTGCTCAAGAAAAATCTTAGAACTTTAAAATATATGTTCCTAGCTCTGAAAAATGTCTGAATCCCATGTGTTTTTTCCCTTCCCTGAGCTTTAACAAGGACCGAAAAAAAAAAAAAAAAAAAAGGAAGACAGTAAGAGAAAGGGATGAAGAAACTTTAGACCAATACAGTAACTGACAGAGGCTTAAGTCAAAGTGTTTATGAAATTTAGAAAACCACAAATGAAATTATTTCTAGGGGAAAAGCGGAAGTGAGCAGACCTATCAACTTCCTGTTTGAACTGAGGTTTTTAAATCATAAAATAGTTATCTATTAAATAGTGTCATTTATTAAATTAGATTAAATCAGGAAAAGGAAAAGAAATAGCCCCTTCCCACTCCCCATACACCCACTGGCTTAGTTGTTGGGTAATCAGTGCATGAAATTACATGACTCTGAAAAAATGTTTTCCATTTCTAAAGTTTAGGTCTAAACAGTTCCCCCAAGTTGAATATGCTCTTTTGAACCATTCAGCTCTGACTAACCAGTTATAGGTTAAGATCTCTGCCCTCTACTGGAAAATATTATATCTGCACCAGAATTTTTTCCCTATTTCTAGTTTATGGAAACCATAAAATAATATGACAATTACAAAGTGGTACATCTTTATTTATTATTTAAATATATTCATATCCTTACTATTTATGGAACTTTCTATTCTTGAATTATGTTTTTATTAACTTAATTCATTATTAAAAATATGTATTTAAGTACTCCTATACCTTCAGACCTCTCTTTGCATTGGCAGTACAAAGGAATGGTCCCTGTCCTCTAGACTTGCATGTCCAAACATGTATACATACATGTAGAGACTGTGAGTATAATACAGCAATCACTAGGCACATGTGACAACTGAGCATTTGGAATGTGGCAAGTCCCCATGTTGAAATGTTCTGAAAGTACAATACACCAGATTTCAAGAACTTACTACAAAAAATACATTAAATATTAATTGCTCATATTGATTACATTTGGTCTATATTTGTTTGCCTATTGTTTATCCTGATTACATTATGAAATGATATTTTGTGCATATTCTGGTAAAATATATTATTCAAGTATATTATACCTATTTCTTTTACCTTTTTAATGTGGCTACTAGAAACTGTAATATTTTACATATGACCCTAATTGGTGGCTCATATTACATTTCAATTGGGCAGCATTATTTTAAGACAGTGATACGAATACAGAACTGACTATATAAAGCATTATTTTACATAAAATAAAATGATCTATGTATCTCCTATGATGGTCCTATTATATTATTATTATCATCATTCATCTGTTATGTTTTGGGATAAGCAAATTGAGGCCACATAACTTAAGTACCTTGACCAAAGAGGAAAATTCAGCATTTGAACCTACACAGGTGGGTTTTAGATGCTGTGTTTTTCACCAGCACACCACACTACCTCTGTGTAAAGGCAATAGCAAATGGTTGAGAGCATTTCATTGAAGTAGGGTTTAGAAATGGCTTTCTGGTATAGCTGATAGCTTAGCAGAATTTTTAATGATGAGTAGAAATTAGGTGAACCTGTTTAGAAATGGGAATTTTTAGTACATGTCTATTAAAGCTGTTCTGAAGGAAAAAAAAGAGTAGTATGATTCTTTATCTCCAAATATGTCAAAACATTTGAGTGCCTGCTTAGACAATGCATGATCCAAAAAGAAAGAGAAGGAGGAGGAAGGGGAGGGGAGGAAGGTGAGGAGAAAGAGAAGAAGATGAAGAAGGTGGTGGAGGAGGAGGAAGACAAGAAGGAGAAAGAGGATGAGGGAGAGGAAGGAGAAACCATTCTTGCTCACAGAATATTTGCATTTGGCTTAAAGTGGTAAGACTGTAAGCCTCTGCAGATCCCTCCCTTTACGAATTTAAAAATCAACAAGTCTGTGATTTTTTTTGACTCTCTGATTTTTGTAAATCCTAAAGTTGACCTCTCCTTCTGTGTCTAAAGAGAGTAAGTGGCAATTCCTGTGCTTCTAGTACCTTTAGGAGAGCTGTCTCTGGGAAATCAGCTTATTGGTAAGCCCCTAGAAGGCTTGCATATTGACAAAATCAGGGTGATGTGATACTTGCTTACTTCAGTATATGATGACCTTCTGCTTTAGGGACTTTTGAAATCTTCTATTATTAATAAAGACAAGGGGGAGAAACTAAGATGGCGGCATAGATAAACACCGGGAAATTGTCGCCTCACACAACAATTGAAGAATGCCGCAAGGGTCAGAGCAAACATCGTCCAGAACAACAGGAAGGCTGGCTGAGTGTAATTTCTACAACTAGAAGAAAAGAGGGGCATGCTGAGAGCCAGCGGAGCTGCGGAGGTGAAGTGCAGAGGTACGGCGGCGGCTCGCGCGCGCGGAAAGGGGGTGGTGCCTGAGGACGCGGCTGTCTTTTTGAATCACAAGCCCCCGACTGCTCTGAACTCCGGTTCCAGCGGGTCTCTGGGGACCCAGGGCTCATACGGGGAGAGGCTGGTCTGTCAGGCGGCAGCGGGCAAACTTGAGGCGCTTGCAGCCGTTACCGGGACACTGAGACTCACGACTCCGGGCGCGGAGAATCACCATAGCTGCTTTCACCGCCCTTTGACTCCCTGAGACCCCGCCCCACCCAGGCTGCGGCAGAGGCTTTTGCATGTGAATGTACCTAACTGCAACCCAGCCAGGCAGACCTGGAACTTCCAAGAGAAGGCCCAAGGCCCTGCAGCGGCCTGCATTGCTTCACAGCTGAGCCTCTTCGTGGCTCCTGCTGTGTGGCCTCAGGCAGGGGCTGAATTAGCACCTCCTTAGATCCAGGAGCCACTGCACCCAGTGGTCAGAGGGGGACCATTCTCCCACTTCAGACACAGCTGATCCCCACAGCCAATTGGCCTGGAGGTCAATTCCTCCCAGTGATCCTACAACAACCAAGGCACCAAGAGTGCACCAAGAGTGTCTACCCCAGGTAACTGGGGAGGCTGAGCCACTGGGCCCTACAGGACACCTGGCGCGCAGGGCCACTCTATCAACACAGGGAAGCAGCCAAAATGTGGAGACAAAGAAAAAGGTCACAAATGGCAGAAACAGAGGAAAGCAAACGACTGGATATAGAGTTCAAGGCCACGTTTATAAGGTTTTTCAAGAATTTTATGGAAACCGCCGATAAATTTAATGAATCCCTCAAGGAGTATAGTGAGACCATGGAGGACATGAAAAAGGACCAACTAGAAATTAAGCATACACTGACTGAAATAAAGAATAATTTACAGAGATCCAACAGCAGACAAGAGGATCCCAAGAATCAAGTCAAAGATTTGAAATACAAAGAAACAAAAAATACCCAACCAAAAAAGAATAAAGAAAAGAGATTCAAAAAATATGAAGATAGTGTAAGGAGCCTCTGGGACAACTTCAAACGTACCAACATCAGAATTATAGGGGTACCAGAAGGAGAGAGAGGGCAAGATATTGAAAACCTTTTTGAAGAAATAATGACAGAAAACTTCCCCTACCTGGTGAAAGAAATGGACTTACAAGTCCAGGAAGCGCAGAGAACCCCAAACAAAAGGAATCCAAAGAGGAGCACACCAAGACACATCATAATTAAAATGCCAAGAGCAAAAGATAAAGAGAGAATCTTAAAAGCAGCAAGAGAAAGACAGTCAGTTACCTACAAGGGAGTACCCATTCGACTGTCAGCTGATTTCTCAACAGAAACCATGCAGGCCAGAAGAGAGTGGCAAGAAATATTCAAAGAGATGAATAGCAAGAACCTGCAACCAAGATTACTTTATCCAGCAAAGCTATCATTCAGAATGGAAGGTCAGATAAAGAGCTTCACGGATAAGAAAAAGCTAAAGGAGTTCATCACCACCAAACCAGCATTATATGAAATGCTGAAAGGTATTCTTTAAGAAGAGGAAGAAGAAAAAGGAACTCTTACCATTTGCCACAGCATGGATGGAACTGGAGAGCGGATAAATACCACAGGATCTCACTCATTTGTGGAATATAATGAACAACATAAACTGATGAACAAGGACTGATCCAGAGACGGAGAGGCATTGATTGGACTGTCGGGACTGGGAGGGAAGGTAGGGGAGGGTGGGGGCAAGGGGGAAAGATCAACCAAAGGACTTATATGCAAGCATATAGGCCTAACCAATGGACACGGACAACGGGGGGGTGAGAGGCTGAGCGGGGGGGGGGGGGGGGGGTAGAGGGTATACATATGTAATATCTTAATCAATAAAAAATATTAAAAAAAAATAAAAAAATAAAGACAAGAGAACATAATTTTGAATGATTAAGGAAAGAAAGCAGTTTCCCACTTTGCCCTAAATCTCCTCTTCCAAGGTCAATGTTTGTGTTGGGGTAAGAAGTGGAGGCGTATGAGGAGGGATAAAGGGGCACTATTACTTTTAGGTTCCGCTTTTACTCTCCTTACTGCTCCAGAGATCTACCATGTTTATTAGAAAAAGAGATATGGCCCCTAGTCATTACCAGAAAAAAGGAAGCCGGGACGAATTGCCAGGAAAGTTTCATAAGAAACCTAAATTTGGAAGTGGTGAGGAGAATCACATAAGCAGAATGTTGGAATGATGATGCCATAAGAGCCATGATAAAGATGCTATGTGTGTGAGCCTGGCTTTTAACCCACCAGCAGTCTTCCTAGAAGGGATGAGTCTGAGATTTAAAGAATGAGTATAATTAGTCTGTAACAGAATTGGGGTCAAATGAATATCAGGCAGTGGAAAAAGTATGCAAGATGACTCATGTGTGAAATCACATTGTGTGGGCTGAGCTATTCAGTATTTCTTAAGTATGGAGGGGAAGGAGTGGGAGATAGGTGGGAGATGAGGTGGGCAAGCTCAGTTCCTGAAAGCCTTTTGGTTCCTTTTAGGCATCTTGGATTTTATCCTTTGGGCAACACAGGGAATAAAATAGCCAGATTCATATAAAGAGAAAATGTTTATTTACCTTCTTTACCTTGCTCTTATATGTAGCCCTTCATTCAAACTAGCCTATTTGTTATGTATCTTCCTTTGGTCTAATCAAAGGCCCTCCAATTTGTAAAAATAATTAGAATATTATTGTTATTCCAAATTTAATAATCCCATTATAATGGACTAGAGGCCTGGTGCATAAAATTCATGCACTCGGGGGGTAGTACCTCAACTCAGTCTGTGCCCTCTCACAGTCCAGGAGCCCTTAGGGGATGTCTGATTGACAGCTTAGTGTTGCTGCGGAGGTGGGAGAGCACTGACCAGCTGGGGGCAGCTCCTGCATTAAATGTCTGCCCCTTGGTGGTCAGTGTGCATTATAGTGACTGGTCATTCCACTGTTGGGCTGAAACCGGCTCTCCAACATCCCCTGGGGATCCCAGATTATGAGAGGGCACAGGTCAGGCCTAGGGATCCCACTGGTACATGATCAGGGCTGGGGAGGGATGCGGGAGGTTGGCCAGTGGGCGAGGGACCGCAGGAGGGCTTCAGGGCATGTCCAGTCCATCTCACTCAATCCCAATCGGCCAGAGCCCAGCAGCAAGCTAACTTACCAGTCGGAGTGTCTGCCCCCGGTGGTCAATGCACATCATGGCAAGCGGTTGAGCGGCCTTAGCATATCATTAGCATATTACATTTTGATTGGTTGAATGGCCGACCGACTGACTGGACACTTAGCATATTAGGCTTTTATTATATAGGATATTTTTGAAATTTGCTAGTGGCCAAAATTAAAGCTCTTTATCAACTAATGCTGTTTTATGCATCATTTCAATGAAATCTTTTTGATTTAGTGAAAATCTTCAAATACTTTTGAATGTATTCAGTAAATGCGTTCTGATATTCTTGGGTGAAGGCTAATAAATGTTAAATAATGCCCTAACTGGTTTGGCTCAGTGGATAGAGCATTGGCCTGTGGACTGAAGGGTCCCAGGTTCAATTCTGGTCAAGGGCATGTACCTTGGTTGCGGGCACGTCCCCAGTGGAGGGTGTGCAGGAGGCAGCTGATCGATGTTTCTCTTTAATCGATGTTTCTAACTATCCCTCTCCCTTCCTCTCTGTAAAAAATCAATAAAATATATATTAAAAAATAATAATAAATGTTAAATAAGATAAAGGCCAACACTCTTTTTTCCATATGACATAAGACCCCTCCTACCCCAATAAAGAAGACACCAGAAAAATGTTTTAAATGCAGGCAACATGTTTTGCATTTTTCTCCTCCATGTTAAACACAGGGCACTAAATGTAATGTGTATTCAAAAAATAAAAGAATGAATCAGGTTTCAGAAAGTGAGGCTTAATGTCAAATACTGCCACCTGATATCTGTATGTTCTCAGGCAAGACACCCAATTTTCCAACGCCTTCCTCTCTAGACTGTAATATTAGAATAATAATACCAGGTAGCACTTATTGCATACTTGCTATGTGCCAGCCACTGTCCTATTTTCAGTGCTTTACAGTTATTATAGCACATAATCCTCTCAGGTAGTCACTATTACCTTCGTTCTTGTTTTTTTACACATGAGAAAAAGGTGTGACACAGAGAGAAAGCCCTTCATCAAAGTCACATACCAAGAAAGTAGTGAAGTTCTGATCAAGAAGTCATGCTTTTACACCACGATATGCCTATAGAATTGATGTGAGGACTACATTGATGAACAAGTATTGATCTTTGTACACTGAAAACTGTTGTTCAGATTTCGGTAGTACCATTGCTCAGTTGTATTGAGATGATGCTTGTCAGAGTATGTAATGCCTAGCACATGGAGGTTCTCAGGAACATGAATTTCCATTCATTCCTCTTGAGAAAGAAGCTGTTGGTCCCTGTCTCTGTGTCCTCAGTGTGGGAAGAACTTGAAAATCACTCTAGTTTCCTCTGGCCATAACCCCCCTTTTAAAAAATGAAAAGGAAAATGCAAAACTGGTACCAGATGTTCTGTAGCTGTTTTGGTTTGAAGGTACCTGGTTTCCTGCACATCACTTATACTTTGACAGCGTGTCTCTGCTGTGTTCATGTGCACCCCATCTGAAACTGCTGGAGGAACAAGGAGGGATGAGCACTGCATCAAAGCTAACCTCCTGGCCTCATGTTCTAACTGTTTAATTCCCCTCCCCAGATTCACGAGGCTTTTTCGTGTTCATGCTAATGTAGTCAAAGACAGATGGACAGAAAGATGGACGTATTACCACCACACCCATCCAGAGCCCTGAACTCAGCACTGCACCTGAAACTTCCTTCTAAAATTTGGCAGGGAGTTTCAAAAGAAAAGCATTTCAAGCATCTACAGTTTGGCCCCTCTAACCCTAAAATAAGCCAGTAATTCAAATACAAATTGTCAAATGCTTTACTTCTCCAACACCATATAGACACATCCAGTGTAGAATGACTGCATTTGGGGTCATCCACCTGTCAGAGGACCTGAAAACAGGGAAGAAGAGCACAGCGCGTTATGACTCAATTAAATAGCAAGGGAAAGTGGTTGTAAAATAAGTCAAAGGAAAATATATTATTTAACTTTGTGTGATTGTTCAAGAACAATTTCACTTTAATAAAAACCCCAAAGAATCTTCAGGGCCTATAAATTTTATCTTTAATAGTTTTCTAAACCTCATTTAATCCCCCCTCCCATTTGTCATGATTCCCAATCATTGTTTCATTTGTTTTATAAAAATTTTTACTACCAAAATTATTTTTTTATTGGTTTGATTTTCTTCTGTAACACATGCTTAACAATGTCCGTAGTCTCTCTCATTCCTCACCTAAAAACAGTGTCTATCACCCAGGGTTTACATTTAAAAAATAATACACTAAATATTTAGTGAGAATGTTGTTATAAACCTTAACAATCCTTGACAATCCAGCCACAGTCACATCTCTGTAAAGCCTTCTGCAATTACACCGATCCCTACAAACAACAATAGCATGTGAAAGATCCAGGCTATGCCTTACATATGCTTAGCTCTCAGCAATGATGATGATCAAGGGCCTACATCAGTCTTCACAACAACTCTACAAAAAACAATGAACTGGCAGTGCACACATTATTATCCTAATTGTGTATTTGAGGAGCTGTGAGTCTTAACAATGTTAATAAAATAAAAGCTAGAAGTTATACTATATATACATGTATAGTATACTACCTACTATAACAGTATATGGTATATAAAGTATAACTATGTACATATATATACTATATACATATATAGTATAACTGCATATAACTGCTAGCTCTTAAATATACATGTACATATTATATATACACAATTATAAATATATACTTCATATCTCCATATTTTAGGAGCTATCATAAATATATATGTGTGTGTGTGTGTGTGTGTGTGTGTGCTTTTTTAAAATTTTTTCATCAAGCCGATTATTTAAATACACTTTTAAACCTGAGGATAGTAGTGGAGAGATACTAAATAAACTGTGTCTAGTCATGGGATTACGCACTGGAACCCCACCTAAGCCCAGGCTCTTACCCACGACACCACCTTGTTTCTCTGTTTTCCCTAAGTGACTGGTTCCAAGTCACACAGCTGACAGAGCAGCTAGAATCTAAACCAGACCCATTTGGTTTTTTTCTTCAACACCATGGTGCTTTATCCAAAGTCTTCCTTCTTTGAATTTCAATATCACTTAAAATTTTAGAGCCAAAAAGAAATTAGAGTTGATCTAACCTCATTTCCTCATTCTCAGCTCGGAGATCTGATGCTCATAGAGGAAAAGAAACTTAGTGAAAGTCACACAGAGCTAGTCAGTGCAGGACCGAACCCCAAACCCGGTCTTCACATTCACCATGTATTTTCCACATTGGCATTTCATTACCTTTTTGCAAATGCTTCCTGTATCCATGGTTTCTAAGACCTGTATCCATGGTTAAATATCAAATGAGAAGACAGTTCCAAGGTGGGGGGTAGAGGGGTAGGTAATGACTTCATGAACTGAAAAGAGGTTAATGAATACAAGTTACAGTTACACATGTTTTGAAAAGACCATGCTGGCCCTGGCTGATTTGGCTCAGTGGATGAGAGTCACGGGTTGGATTCACAATTACTACCTGGATTATCGATCCCAGTCTGATCTGGGCATGTGCAGGAGGCAACTAATCGATGCATCTCTCTCACATTGACGTTTCTCAAAAAATCAATCAAAAAGAAAAAGGAAATACCATGCTGGATATCTACACAAAATTGTGAGATAGAGGACATGTAATTACTTGTATGTACCAGCAGATATTTACTTACTTACAAAAATATTTATTCATTCAACAATTATGTGATAAATTTCTACTATGTATCAAGCATTAGGTTAAGCTTTGAATTCATTTAGACCAAAAGAACTGGAGGTATCTAAAACTGCAATGTCTTTCATAACTTTGAACTTATAGAAGAGGCCAATGGTTTGTTTATGCATGAATGAGTGAATGGGTGAGTATGAGGAGGTTCACTAGCTGTATCCATGACTGTGCAAAAATATTATTAGGACATGTAATTAGTGACACAGTCTCTTTGCACCCATCCTGGAAGAGACTTTTGAGAAGACAACAGGAGTATATTTGACTATAAATAATATTTCAAACATTTCCTGGAAATCTTAGCAACTAAGTATGCAAGAAACTCTGCTCCTTCTTGCATTATTCCTGTTTCACTCACTATATTGAAACATCCTTCATATGTGGCAAGAAATTAAAATTGACAAGAAGCATAGGAAAGCTAGAGATGTTAAGTCCAAGAGGCAGAAAGAGAAGTAAGTTCTTGACTTTCATCCATGGTATGTTTCCCTTCCAGTTAGTAACACAAGGAATTGGGTTTTAAGAAAATCAAAAAGTAAACCCAAAAAGGTATTCATAACTTTTATTATCTTAGCTGACCTAAGCTTGGCTGGAGAAGTTCTTCACCCACATGAAACTTTTCATTAGCAAATACCACTCCTCTAATATCTGAATCATCTTGGCCTATTTCGTTTCCATCCAATAAGATATATAAAAATGAAAATATTAGCTATCCAACGTGCTGGCCAACACACTTTCTATGCAATATATCTTTTGTGCTCTTTAAAAGTAATCCTAGCAGCTGAATATTTTATACCCATTTTCCAGACAAGGAAGTTGATGCTCAAACAATTTAAGTAACTTTTCACAATTTACAGAAAGTAATACAACTAGGATTTAAATACACATATGTCTTTTTCCAACTTTTACATTACAGTGCCTCCTACTGGGCTATATTGCTCCTATATCCCCCTCAGATTTCTGCACACACACACAGATATGACAACTACAAGCAGAAATATAATTAATGTGCCTCATGCAAACATACCTAATAAGTTTGGTCATTGTCAGTTCCTGTGCTGAGAGTTGTGTGAGTTTTTTGGCTACCTTACTGTTTCTTCTTGTCCTGCATTCGAAGTTTAACTACGTCCATATGTTCAGGAGCTCACAGGAAAGGGAATTGAGAACAGCTTGGTTAGCATAGTCTGGGTGCTGGGTAAACTGCTTTCTCAGCCTAAGACATTTCTCTTCACATTGCACAGCATGAAGTCTCTCCACAATTCATCAGTTAACACCATGGCTTCTTCATAAATCTTGGGCTTCAATCCCTTTGGGGATGTTTCATTTACTGTTAGATAATTAAGAAAACATTTATGGAGTACCTGCTGTGGGAAAGCTGCAATAGGAGGTTACAAAGAATTATGTGACTATGCTACTTTCCCTCAAGGAATCCAATACCTACTTAAGAAGAAATTGAAAACTGTCCATACCTTGATCAAGAGTTAAATTAAAAGTAAGATTGTAAGATGCTAGAATATAACTTGTGATTGACAGTCATAGCAAAGTGAGGTCAATAGTGCAAAAGAATTTCATCTCCAGGCTAAGATGGCCTCCTCTTGGAGGAGGACACCTGGTACAGGCTCTAAGACTAGAAACTATATTAGGTGAAGAGAAGGAGATGAATACAGCCTGTTTCTATATAATCAACCTGGTTATACAATTTTCTCAGTTTTTTTAAAATAGTTCAGAGAAAATAATATTGTTTTATTTTTTTAAGTGGAATTCAAATGTTGAAAGCTGTATCAAGGTGGAGTATTATTTTGTGATTAAGGCATGCTATCTTTGTCTGGTTTCAAGTGTAACCTGGAAGACTTAAACATTTAGACCCCATTAGTAAGTAATATTGCTAAGTATGTATGCACAACATTTGAGGGTTTCCACTTTAGAAAGAACGGAAATATAGCTTTCAAAATGGCAAAGGAGGAAGGAATATAGAAATTTAAGAAAAACAAATAGCAGGATATTAATTTCAGTAGCTCTAATTTGTGCAGTTAAAAACACATAAAAGATACCATAGTGCTGCTACATTGGAGGCATACATAAGAAAATTATTAAAATGAATTTTAAAAGAATGGGAAAGGTATGCATTTCAGCATACTGGTTACCTCTAGAAAAGTAATAAGGAAATAGGATGGGGGTAGAGAAAAGCTTCCAACTAATTCTGTAATTGTGTTTTTTTTAAGTTCTAAAGAAAATATAGCAAAATCTTAAAATTTAATAAGTGAAGGGATTTATATCATAAAGGTATATAGACATAGTTTCAATTGTGTCTGAAATGGAGTATGTTTTTTATTTCTTTAAAAGTTCTGAGACAAACAGGGCAAAGTGCTCATTTTGTTGTTTAGGTCTGTGCTAACCACCCATGACCATTAGTGAAATTATCTGAATGATATTTTATAATAGTAATTAAAAATAAATTTTTATGGAAAATTTATTGGTTCAAGCAGTTAAAATATCCAACATAGCTTAGATTAATAGTAAGTTTGATTCAGATGGTCATGTCCTTAGGGTTATAACTCAATTTTTTATGAGCTTCCCTTGTTTCTCCCAAATTCATGCATCAACTTCTTCCTTCGTCTGGCCTCCTGCATAGTAGCAAAAAACAAGCATCCACAGCTTTGGCTCCTTCATATATACACACTATACCATCCATCCAATTATTGGCTTTTGTCCCAATATTCAAACATATGCTAAGAGAATCATTCTCATTCGAAGGCATTGCCTCCGACTCCAAAGCTATCATTGTGATCAAATAAATGGATTTCCTTATCCTGGGTCACATACCTCACTCCTGGACCAAGGAGTGTAGCAGCTAATCCTCGTGGATCCCCTAATAGAGAGTAGTTGTTGAGAAGAGGAGATGAGGAAAGGGCTGGGGGCAGGGGCGGGATTGAGGGGGTGGGGGGGAGAGGAGGGGAGGGGAGGTGTGGGGAGGAGGAAGGTCAATCAACTGATATCCACTATACCATCTAACCAGAATAACCCTTGATTACTTAGTTAGAAACCATTAATGCAAAGTATCAGAAAAACTTGTGTTCTACAATGCATTGTGTTGTTTTAACACCATTTGCTTTATGGTTAACAATCTTGTAAGCACAATTAAGGATGCAAGTGTGTGTGTGTGTGTGTGTGTGTGTGTGTGTGTGTGTAAAATATGAAACTCAATAATCATTTTCTTGGGCAAGCTGCTAGCTAGTTGTTTTTTGGGGGGAGGGGTGTCCAAAATCATTTGAATTATTAAGACAAAGAGGAAAAAATAAAAATCAACGCCATCTTTTTCTATTCAAAATCAAAATGAGTCTAAGACTATTCGAAGGTATATTCAGAGACTAGACTTGGTAGACACCATAGTATCGTGGTTAAGGGCACAGACTAGAGCAAGACTGCTTGGGTTCAAATCTCAACTCACACCATTTACCAGCTTTCTTGTCTTGGAAAAGTGGCCTAACTTGTCTGTGTGCCAGTTTCCACGGGTTAAAAAGGGGATAAGAGTATCTTCATCATACAGATGTTGCAAGGATGAAATGTTCCCACTCCAACTTAGCATTTAGAACAGCACCTGTTTTTTGTTTGTTTGTTTGTTTGTTTTGTTTTTATTGGACTGGACTGGACTTTATTTTTATTTATTTTTATTTTTTATTTTAATTAAATCTTTATTGTTCAGATTATTACAGGTGTTCCTCTTTTTTCCCCCCATAGCTCCCCTCCACCTGGTTCCCACTCCACCCTCTGCTCTTACCCTCCCCCCACACTGTCCTCATCCATAGGTGTACGATTTTTGTCCTGTCTCTTCCCGCACCTCCCACACCCCTTTCCCCCCGAGAATTGTCAGTCCACTCCATTTCTATGCACCTGATTCTATTATATTTACCAGTTTATTCTGTTCATCAGATTTTTTATTCACTTGATTTTTAGATTCACTTGTTGATAGATATGTATTTGTTGTTCATAATTTTTATCTTTACCTTTTTCTTCTTCTTGCTCTTCTTAAAGAATACCTTTCAGCATTTCATATCATACTGGTTTGGTGGTGATCAACTCCTTTAGCTTTTTCTTATCTGTGAAGCTCTTTATCTGACCTTCAATTCTGAATGATAGCTTTGCTGGGTAAGCACCTGTTTTTTTGCAAGCACTTACCTGACAAGAGAGGGTCCTACCGGCTTCCAGTATCTTGTTCTAATATAAAGGTAAGGCCTTTGAGGTCTCAATGTACATTGACTTCCGGAAAGACAAAGCAAGTATATCAGTGTGATATCCTTCCTAATCTTTGGGGAACTCTCACCTTTGCAAAGACCTTAATGATAATGAAGCTTCTCCTTCAGTGTAGGGATTCCACCTTTGGTATCCTTAACAGGTTGTCTTCAAGATTCTGTAAATAAATTGGGAAAGCTCAGTACTTGACAGACAGCCCATGTTCTTTCTGAACCTCTCTAATCACTTATGTTTTCCTTCTGCATTATTTAGGAGGAAACTCTAGTGCTTTCAGCAACTCAACATATGAACTAGTTTCTAGAACCTTTATTATTAGGCCACATTCCTTTTTGATCAGAGATCACACCAGGTGGCTTATGGCATGGATATTAAGCTCATATACTAATTTTAAATAATTCTTATTAATTGCCATCATTTAAGCACCGGCAAACTTTTAGAAATCTCTTAAAAAATAGGACAGTTTTGCCTGCCTGTTTCCATGGCTACAAAATGCTATGGGAGACTCAGCCCTCTTTAGATTTTCGCATGCCTTTTCTAGTTGAAAACATTCCCTATCTTACAACACTGGTTCCTATAGTTAACCATTGATATAAACTCATTTTCCATGTTCATCTTTCCCTTAAAATATAGCCTCAAAATTAAGTAAAAATAAAACACTTAAGATAAGCTCAGGCCAGTTTATGGGAAAATTTTCTCCCATTTTCTGTAACATGATACCCAGCCAAATATTATTTGCGTTTATTTTTTCTGTGACATTTAGAAGTTAAAATTAACTTAAATCCATACTCTTATTAAATTATAAAGGCAATAAATTCTTATTACAAAAATGTCAAATAATACCAAAAATAAAGTATAAAATAAAAACCAAACCACCCGTCTTTCATAAGTATATCCTCTGGAGATGATTATTTTCAAATGTCTACACTGTTGGAATATTTTTGTGATCTATTTATGCACTTATCAAGACTTGCATATAAATCTAATAAACCATTTTATTCCCCCCTTAAGAATTACCTTGCTCTGTTATAGAGATCCTAACATGTACCGAGCTTTGAAATGTAGAAGAGCAAATTATCTGAAACCATAGGAGAAGTATGACCTTCCCATGATCCAAAAGAGAACTGAGTAAACTGTAATTGAAAAAAATCTAAAAAAGAAGACAAAGAAGAAAATTAAAACATTTCAGAGGGCTGGTCTTATGGGCATGTCACTTCCTAACCTGTGGAACTCTTTTTTTATATTATCTACTCCTGACTTTATACTTATCCATAGAGATAAAATTAATTTCTATAAAAAGGGGTTGTTTTTAGCCCAGGAAATAGCCTGCCAACCCAGTACCTCTCTCCAACCAAGGCTTGATTTCTTTCTATAAAAATACCTCAGTGGGTCTTTGGCACTCTGAATTTAGGGTAGAAATAGGTATTTTAATTTCAACCACCCTTCAAGATCACACCGCCTCTTGAGAGACACCTGTCTTTATTATTCCAAGTATTATTACTTGGAATAAGTAATATATATGTGGCTAAGTGACCATCCGACCATCCAACCAGTAGCTATGGTGTGCACTGACCACCAGGGGGCAGACACTCAACACAGGAGCTGCCAAGCTGTGGTGACTTGGCAATGGCAGTTCTTGGGTGATGCACCCCAGAACCAGAGAGGAGGGAGCCCAATTCTGGGATGCATCACCTGAAAACCATCCTTTTGCAAACCGGGACCCCTTGGGGGATATTGGAGCCAGTTTCAGCCCGATCCCCACAGGCCAGGCTGAGGACCCCATTCATTCCTCAGAGGACCTTCGAGCTGCGGTGCAGCTCCAGGTGTGGCTGGCCAGGGAGGGACCCCAAGGAGGTTGGCTCCAGGGCGGGTCCAGACCGTCTCGCCCAGTACCGCTCTGCCAACCACCTTCTAATTAATTTCCTATCAATGTGCATGAATCCATGCACCGGGGCACTAGTTATTAGATAATTTTGAAACACACACACACACACAACCTCCAAAGCACAACTATTTATTAAAAGACAGGACAATATAATATTACAAGACCAGAGGAGCTATATTCTTAATTGTCTCAGAATTTTACAAGATTAATCTCCCCACAGTGGAATTAGTTCTTCACAATAATAGGAGTAAACAGAATAGTATTATAGTTATTATCTTCCTTTCAAATTTGCTCCCATCCCAGGACCTGCAATGTACAAAACATGGTCCAATTATTGGGCCTTAAGTCTTGATTAAATTTTTACCTAGGAACTTTATCACCCATATATATGTGTATTTTTTTAAAGTTGGCCACAAAAATATGCACACCATATGTACGCACATTCTATATATGATGGCCATCTTATTCTTGGGAAGTTGGTATGTTTTCACCCTAAGTGTGATTTTAAAAAAAAAGATAATTGCTAGTAAATATGCTCTTTTTATGAAAAGTTGATTGTCAAAGTCAAGAGGGTCATTTTTGAATCAAGACTGTTATTTTTGAATCATTAGCTATCCCTTATAACCAGTTTAAGGGCACTAGAAATCTTGACAAGGATGACTCCTATATTTTCATCTTTATTTATACATATATCAAATGAGACTGGTCACTTGAGAGAAGCCCTGTTAGACTTCACTCCAAGGTGGCATTTTTCCAATAATAAAAATTAATATATTACAAGTTTTAAACCAGCTGTGATTTTAACTGTACTATTCTTCTATCACATATTTCTCTGCCTTGTCTGCCAAGAAATCATGTTAAGTTTTTGTCAAATTCTTTGGTGAAATCCAGATATGTTACTAATGAAATTCATCTTATCTATGTATTTGTTAAACTTCTCATGAAAGGAAATGAAGTAAATTTGGCCCGGTTTAAGGAACTCTTGTTAGCTCATAATGATCACCACTTCTTCACTTTAGGAGCACACACAAATCATCTGAATTGCTGTTCATTCCAGAATTTTTTTCCCTGAGACACACAAAGTCTAGAATTCATGCCTATTCTGGTTTCTAAGATTTCTAAGAGTATCTGCAGTGATTCTGGGAATACATAAACATTATATTTTTGGTATCACATCAGTTAATTATGTCTGTACTCCAAAATGCACTAGAAGTTATACTTATTCCAAAGAGCCAAATTCTCTAACATTCTATGATAAACCCAGAACTTTAATTTTCACCTGTTCATATGTGTTCTATTTGTTCCAATTTGGTGATCGTTCTCCTTAATAAAGAACACAGAGTGTATCAGTTAATATGCTCTTGGTTGAATATAAGAGAAATTTTAACTCAAACTACCTGAAATGGTGAAGATATATGTACTGGGCTTCAGGATTTGTTAATTTGTGATTCAACAGTGTTATCTTGGATACTTGTCCTTTATATCTTTCCAAGTCCCTGCTTATAGCATCATCATCATAAAGCCTGATTCTACTCATAGCTATGAGATGATTGCCAGCAATAGTCTGTGTTCCATGTTTTCTGATTCATATTACAGTGGAAAGAGAAGGGGAGGGAGGGAGGGGAGGAGGGAGGGAGGGAGAGAGAGAGAGGAGAGAGAAGAGAATAGAGGAGGAGAGGAGCAAGAAAGAAATTTCTAAGAGTGTTAGACCTTCTAGAATAATTTGGTATCCATATGTCATGATCTTATTAATATATCGAAGTAGTTTAACCAGATTAAACTAATTGAGATATACCCAGAGAGCTAGGAATAGGGAGAACAAGCTTGGAGAAAGTATGATTCCCTCCTAAAATTGGGATGTTTTTAGTAAGAAGATGGGAAGAGATGACATAAATGCTGGGTTGGAAACCAAAAATGTTCACTTTACAAAAATAAATGAGAAATAGAGAGATTCTACTATTTATATAATTTTTAAAATCTGTTCATTTTTAATGATATACTAGTGACCCCAAACTGTGGTTCTAGAACTTTTAAATTATTTTTCCCACATTCAACATAATCTGAATATTTTTTCTAGATTTTTATATTCTAAGCATTAGTCTTAGAGTTGAGTTCTAAATTTGTATTTATGACCATTTAACAATGTATATGCAAACCTTCTCTTTTGCAGATAAACTAATAATAACAATACTTTCCCAGAATGCTAATGCCTTTCTCAAGGTCTTTGAATTTAGTTCATAACAGATGTGGGATTAGAACACAGGTTTCTGCTGTCCTTGGCCATGACAATTCCCAGGAGTTACTGGTTACATTCCTAGTGGCCTTTAATGAAAGAAATCCATTCTTCTTGTCCACCATGCACCACATCTTGTTCTTTGTGAAAAGTTCTACCCTTTCAATGTCCTCTCTCTTTCAACATAGTGGGTGCGAAATTCCAAATTATGTATCATTCTGATGACCCAAATAGCAAGATCACATTTTGTTCCCAAATGTTATGATTTTGAGGAAATACAAGAAATTTTGGTTGAGTTGAATTTCATTTCTACTACTTACTTTAGCAAGTTACTTATCCTCAGAGAAGTGCGTTTTTTCTCTCATTTGCAAGTAAGAAATAATATTACTTATCTAAAATGCTGTTGTAATAAGATTCAAATGAGATTAAAATACATAAAAGACTTTGTGCATAATAGGTAGTCCATAAATGATAGCACTGAAGTGGTTGTGTTTACTGCTGTTACTTGTATCTACATATAACTATTTTAGCCAATATCCCTACAGACATTGAATTATTTCCCTACTTTTACTAACTTTGTTGATAAAGCTTCCTGTGCCTACAATGCCCTTCCTATTATACTAGTACTAGAGGCCCAGTGCATGAATTCATGCATGGGTGGGGTCCCTCAGCCTGGTCAGCGATCGGGGCCATCTCACCCAGTCCTGATTGAGGCCTGCAGGTCGGGGGGTGGGACTGGAGGAGGTTGGCTGGCTGCGGGAGGTTGGCCATGGGAGTGCACTGACCACGAGGGGGCAGCGTCTGCATTGAGCATCTGCCCCCTGGTGGTCAGTGCACATCATAACGACCAGTTATTCCACAGTTTAGTTGATTTGCATATTAGCCTTTTATTATATAGAATATGCTACTAAAAACTGCCTTAAGCCATCTTCCTAATTTCTTGTTTTCTTCAAACATAATTTCATAATTTAAAGCTCCTATAAAAAGTGCCTTGCCCAAGTTTAATTCTCTATAACACTTTTCATCTTTTCATGTTTAATCATGCTAGTCTTATATAAGAAACTCTACTAAGCCGGCATAAGTACAGCCTTAAAGTGAGGTTAGAGTTGCAAGTGGATTCATTCATCAAGATCTAATGAGGAAAAAAAAATCCTTACCTCAGTCACCACAAGATAAATGGGAGTAAAAATTATCCCATAGTCTGTTTCAAGACATAATGAGTATGGGATGATAGGAGAAGTTATATCTTCAATCAATGGAAAATTCAAAAGTCATCAAAATTAGTGAAGGTCACCAAAAATATGCTGCCCTTTTCTCCCTTAAAACTACAAGGAAAACAGAAAATATCTTTAGTCTTCAAGTAAAACTGAAGTATCTTGTATCACACAAAATATAATTTGACAGAATTAGAAAGGGTCAATGGAAGATAACTTAGCAGAGAAGAGAAGTGGGAACAAAATAGGATACCAATAAGAAATAAGCTGATTGCCCCACAGAAAACAATGGAACCTCGGTGAATAGGAGCAGGTTGGTGTAAAGAAGACGATGGTGACGAGGTTGAGCTAACAACATGTGGATTGGTTGAGAGTCTGGAAAACCGTCATTTTCATACCTATCCTGTACAGATAAATGACTACCCTTTGTTCCTCTCCATAGAAGAATGGAGATGCATTCTGGAGAAAGTAAACTAGGACATTTCTTGACTTGAGGAAACAAAGCCCAAAAAAGGGTGAGAGATAAGGTTTCAGATAGAAAACAGAAGGATGAAGTCAAAGGACAGAGGCTAAAAGGACAGGACCTGATTGCCTCCCTTCACCTTACTCACAGGAGATTGAGGATCCTCCTCTGAAAATCCTAAACTGCTCATATCAGAGGCCTATTAATTCTGAAATTTGAGAAAAGTCCTTTAAAAAAAAATGCCAGCTGTCCACTTGATTGACTACTCATTGCAAAGCTCTGACCACTCATTGAGTCTCTGCTAAAATAATAATAATAATAATAATAATAATAATAATAATAATAAATGTTTTGTTTTTTTTAAGGGCTCAAAGTTTTAAAAAATGGTGCTAAGTTTTCAATGTAAAATAGAGAGGAGTAAAAACAAAAAAAATTTCAGAACTGTGTTTACTTGATAGCTCATATCGCAACAACATAAAGATATTATATTAATGAAAAAAGATGTTAGAAATAAAAAACTCTGATAAAAATTAATTCCTGAAGAAAAGAATATTATATAGACTTTTTTTTTTCAGTCAGTGAAAGGATTAAAAGAAATAGCAGAAAATGTGCCCAAAAATGGAACCAAAAAGCAGATGTAGAAACGGGAGAGGAAAAAAAAAATGAGTATATTAAAAAAAACAATTTATAAAGTCCCAAAAAGTACAACTAATAAGCATCAAAGAAATAAAATGCCCAGAATGTAGTGTGGAGAAAATTAGCAAACAAATAACAAAATAAAATATCTTATATCTGAAGGCCATGAGTCTCCAGGTTGAAAGAGCCCACAAAATTTAAAACAAAATAAAAATTTAAAAGTCACAGATCAGGACAATTAATTGGGAGATTTCAAAAAACAAGCTCAAAGAAGAGATTCAGAAGTGACCAGAGAGGAAGTACATAAGACCTTATCACATACAAAGGGTCAGGAATTTGCATACATAAGAACAGCCTCATCCGAATGACAATGAAAGCTGAAAGTTAATGCACCAGTGCTTCCAAAATTCTGAGTAAAAATAAATGTCCACCAAGAATTCTATTCCCATCAGTATTGCCAGCTAAGAGGAAGAGAAGAATAAAAATATTTTCAGAAGAGTGAAATATCAAAAATATTACTTCCTTGTGCTCTTTCTCAAGTACCTACTTGACAAAATGTTTCAACATAATAATCAAGTAAATCGAGAAAAAAAAATGAGATCCTAGAAATAGGCAACTCAAAACAGGTAAAAAGTGGAAAGCAATTCCTAGGATACCGGTTAGGCAAAGTTCCAGAACCACAGCTGTGTATGGCAGGCATAGGCTAAACCAGATCCAGATTGGACTCCAGAATATACCTCTAGGAAAAATGGAACTGATAGATTCTGTAGCTGTTGGAACTTTGTGAAATCTTCGACTGAAAGATATTTTGCAGAGCTTATTTCAGATGTTGGAAGATTTAGCCAAATGTTCACACATGAGAAAATTATGCAATAACAAACGGGAGAAGGAGTTTGGGAAGCTATTCAAGAGAAGAAAAAAAAGTGTTATCCTAGAGACTTCTTGATTCAGCAATACAAAACAAATGTGTGCATAGTGATAGGAACAAAAATATGAAATACAAATTTAATCAATATTTTAAAATGCACTTACTTGAAAAATGGCAAGAAAGCAAGGTGGAGAATTAAAATCCTCATCTTTTTTAAGTAGCATATAAGTAGTTATTTTTAAACTTGCTGAATCAAGAGATAGCAGTATATAGATTTTAACTTGAAATGTAGAACTAAAAAGAAAATCACCTAAACCTCCAAATGTAAATGATATTCTTCAATTCGTACATTTTCATGAAATTATTTGTCAATACAAGTGGGAAAAGCAATAACAATATTATAGGATGTTATTGTTTTTAAAACAAAACAAAAACTTTCATATGGTATGTATGTATATGTGTCTGTGTACAAAGAAAAATCTGGAAAGCCACATAGAAGATCATCAACACTACTTACCAATAGGAGAAAAAAAAATGGAGCAACTTTCAGTTGGAACTTCAGAGTGACTGTCTTACTGTTATAGTTGGAATTTTTATTGGACCTTATAGAAAAAAATAAGGAGAGGGAGCAAATAACAGGGCAGGACCATCCAAACAGTAGAGAGGGCATATTGATCCTGTGGCACAGAGCATGACAGATGCGTTATCTTTGAATTCTGACAAATGAAAGAGGAGACTTGAAATTATCCAGCAATTGTGCTGGATAAGGCTCAAATGCAAAGACAGCAACAGTGTTTCCTATTAAAGTTCATACATCTTTATTGTGTTTCCATGGCTCAGGTGCTGTGTTTGATGCTAAAGATCTCTGTTCTAAGGAATCCAAAGACGGATTGAGAGAAGTGAACTCATGAACAAATATAATGCCAGTTCATTCTATCCTCTTCGGTTGCTTTATGAGTAGGAGAGATGTAGGATATATTTCACAGTGATAACATCCTATGTTGATTATGCACATTCCATGAAACACTCTACCAAGTGCTTCAGCGTAATTATTGTATTTATCCCCATAACAATCCTCAGAGGTTAAAAACTTTCCTATTCATACTCTAGATTACAAAACTGAGATTTATAGATCTTGAATAACTCTCCCAAGGTTATACTACAATAAATACTGAAATCAAGACCTAAACTTTAGCAAGTTTGACTCAGAAGCCATACTCTCAAACATTGTACTCTACCTCGACTATCTCACAGTTCCCCAGAACATTTTTAAATACACAGAACTTCTTTGATTGTTCTATGGCAAAGGGAAAAATATTACTAAATCCATTTTTTAAAATCCAAAACAAATCATGAGCTTCAGGACTGAAAAAGTCACTCAAGCCAGGATGGAAGTTGGGGTTATAAAACCAGATCTCTGGCCTCAAGCCTCCTTTTCTTCCAGTTGCCCTAATCTACCTCCCTCACAGGCAGGTATCATAAGTCTGTCCTCCCCATTTAACTAAAGAGAAGACTCAAGAGTTTATGTTTCTTTCTAAGCTAAAAATAGGAATTTGATTCCAAATATAAGGTTTTCCAATACGGTTGATATCCTCAGCAAAATTGTCTTTGTGACTTCAGTAGATGTAGCTCTGAGGGCTTCTGTAGAAGCCTGGAAGGGGTTGTTTTGAAAGAAAGGATAAACTTAGGATGTGCTGAGCCATATGGCCTGTGCTTTCTGACCCAGCACATGGGAAATGGGCAGCCTGAAGCATGTCACAGGGGCAACAAGGAAAACATAAATAATGTCACCCATAATGTAATATGGTTCAGAGGAAGAAATGGGGTCAAGTCATTAAAGAAAAGATGAGATCATTATGCTTTAACAAGGCAAGCTGCGGCCAGGGGAAGGCAGCAATGAAAAGTGGACTGGGACACTGAAAGCCAGCGCATGAACACCAGGGGGAATACAGAGCTTTCTAATCGAAACCATACTCCCAACTCCGGAAACGAAGGCTGGGCTCTCAAACAGTAACGCAAGAAGGGCGAATGAGATTACAGAGATAGAAAACCGACTGAAGAAGTTGTAAATACAGTGAGGGACAGAGAACGGCACGTGGCCTGAAGAAGCACCCCGTGTTGGGGAAATAGGAGACAGCTTTGAAACAAGGCTGAAGAAAGGCAAAATGGCATCTGAATAGTCAACACCAGAAATCCAAGATCCAGATTTGAAGCCTGTAGGAGACAATCATACTGGGAAGGAAATGTCAGCTCACCGGGGGAAAAGAGGAAGAGGTTAATAGCAAAAATATTTCAAGTGAAACAATATTTCAGTTTGCCTCTGAGGGTGTTGAAGTGTGTGGAAATCACATGTGCTTGTGTGAAACTCAAAACCCTCTTGATGTTCTGCCTGGAGAATTCTGTATTTCCTTGTTTTGACCTACAGCCATGAAAACTGTCCTAGGGCCTTGGGCTGAGGGCTCGTGGGGACTCGGGTTTCCCTAAAAGCCTTTATAACTTTCAAAGAACCTACTGTATTTCAAAGGCCTCCCACCACCTACCCCTCACCTCCCACCACGTACCCCTCGGCTTCCACCACCACACCACTTCCAACACCAGCCGTGTCATGATAGGAGAAGTAAGAGCAGGTTTGGTAAAACGTTTCTGGGTAGATGAGACATCTTTGCTAGTGAGCTGACTGATTTCATGGGACAAGCCATGGACAGAATCCATAATGAAAGATAACATCACTGCCCAAACCACTGCAGGGCCAGTAGATAGGAGATTCTTAGCGATGGAAACTAATTTAAAAATAAAATCTGTATAGTCACAGCCATGCTCCCAAAGGATGAGTTTAGTTATTTGTTTGACTTGCTTTTCCTACCAGCTTAACCCAGAGCCAGATTTTTAGGTTTGGAGTCTTTCTTACCTTCCCCTAATCACTCAATGGCAGAATAACTAGACAAATAAAAACTTTTTTTTACAGGTAAAGTTGGGATGAAAGGAAATCATTAGAATTGTTTGAGACTCTCTACTAGTCATTTGAGACTTCTATAAATTCCTGCCTTTTCACTCATTTCCCCATTTTTCCATCAGTTATCAATGAAATGAATAAGTTCTGTGCTGAGTTCTGGGCATGTGGTAGTAAAGACAGACACGGTCGCTGTCAAGTTACATTTCAGAAGGGGAGACAGACTCATAGCTAATGGCTTAATTAGAGTAGCTCAAGTACTATTAGGAAAACTATTATCAAGTACTATTATCTTAGGAGAGCATATACTAGGAGACATGGTTTCCTGGTTAACTGGAACAGACCTTCCAGAGCATTCCATGTATAGTACTATTATTTCACATTACAACAGTTGACTTCTAGAAACATTAAGTATATTTACTAGCACAAATGCAGATGTTTGTATATGTTTCAAGCTCCTTAGTTATAGATCTTTTATGCCCTATGACTAGTCACAGAGAGCTTGAATCTGATAAAACACTATCTGGTTTTATGTTTAGAATCTCACCCCCTCTAGATGATGATTTACTGGAAACAGAATGCCATGTTATCACATTTGTACCCCTGAGCTTCTAGCAGAGCGTCTGGTACAGGGAAGACACTGGATAAATGTTAGTTGAATTCATGAATGGAGTGGACCAGGCTTCCATTTTCTGCCATTCTGGGGATATGAATTTCAGCATTTACAGATCTATGTGCTATCTGAATCATTGTCCCTTCCCATCTTCCTACTTTCTCCTTAACTCTAAAGTCCAATCATGTTTTTTTAAATCAGTGAATAAACTAAACAACAGACTTAATGTCCTATACAATTTTTGTCAAGTCAATTAACTCCGTTTCTCTATCTGTTAGAATGATCTAAAAAAAAAAAAAAGGAATCATCTAAAAGGATGCTTGTAAATAGAGTGAGATGGATGGAATTGAGGGATTTTTCAATGGTAAAATTGATAAGACTTGGTTTAAAAAATTTATATAAATAGGATAGGTGAGAGAGGACTATAAAGATGTCATCTAAGGTCTGGCCAGTACAAGTAGATGAATAGTCTTTATCATTCACAAAATGAGGACAACTACATGAGGCTTAGTTTTAGGAAGAAAAACATAGAAGTTCTGTGTCTGAATTGTTTGGTTGTTCGGCCACTGATATGTTCAAAAATAGGATGTTGAATAGTTGTTGAGATATATGGACTTGGAGAAGAGAGGAGAAATCCAGACTGGATACATAAAACTGAAATTCTTTCAGGAAAGAATAACCGTTCTAATGATGAGGTTGCAGATTTTGAAAACCATGATAACGTTAACTAATAGTTCTTGAATAATTACAATAGGCCAGGCATTGTGCCAAGCATTTTACATTGGCTATCTCACTTCATGCTCAACAAGTTCAGTTCTATTTTGAAGATGGGGAAATATAGGCAGAGAAAGATTAAGAAAACTGCCCAAGTGAAATAGATGATACAATTGAAGCCAGCATTTGGATAGAAAGCTGTTCACAGTGATAGAGGTATGCATCCCTGAGAGAGATACTGAGATATCTGATAAATAGCCTTTCTTCAAAGTAGAAATCCTACTTCAGCCACAGATCTCTTTGCATACCCTCAACACATCAAATTCTTGACTGGTGATTGTATACAAGTTTGTTTCTTTGGGTTTCTATATGAATGTGTGTGTTGCCATTAAGTACTGGTGTTTTTAGATTTTTAATAACATTTACTTTTATGCCAGAACCAACAAATGATACTGTAGACAAATATCAAATTCAGATAAGCATGAAGAGGAATAAAAAGAATATATTCTCACCACCAAAAATGGAAAACAGAATTATTCGTATTTTAATGCATTCTAACAGGCATATGTTTACACACATATATATTGATATTTATGTCAAATGTAGGACAATGTGTACATATTGATTATAATCTCTTTATGGTAATACATTGTAAGCATCTTTCAATTATTAAGGTATATGTTATGTCACTTGTTAAGCAAGCCAAGTATCTGTTTCTGTGATCGTAACAGTTTCCTCTTGTCAAATGTTGATGTGCCTCGTTTATCTCTTACAGGTATTTTCTAATAGTATGTGAGGGAGTAGAGGGTAGCTGTCATTTTATGTCATACTCATGTTCTACTTATTTCTAGGAGCCATTCCTAGAGAGGTCATGTACCTTTATTTTCTTCTTGGTTTCCTCTCTGGCTTCACCCTTTCCCCTTCCCATAACCTCTGACTTCTTTGTTTCCAGTGTCACCGCTGATGGTTTGTAACGTTGGTGGCAAAGGAAAGGGAGCGTTTATTATTATTTTCCCTAAGGCCCTGCTTTGTGTTGCTGTGTTTTCAGAATTGAGCTTTATGTATATTTTGTTAAATTCCCCAAAGTCCTCTAGACACCAAGGACTAGAAAATGAAAAATGACTATTATTGTTACCCTATTTTGCCCAGGATCCTGAGACGCCACATGTTTCTGGCTTCCCAGACAGACTTCACACTCCTCCCTCACTGGCCGTGAGCTGAGGGCCAAGAAGAGCTGTGTTCTCCTTTATAACAATCACAGAGGCACACATGGTCCTGGGTGGGAGCAGAGGCAGAGAAGAAACTTATAAAAATTACTTTAATGCACACATGGCTTTCCAGTTTTTGCAAAGTTGGAGTTGTAGTCTATTCTTAAAGCCATAAACATTCAAGAAAATAAGGGAAAATCTCAGTCAATTCAGCCAAAATAATTTGTTTCCTCAATACCAAACATTGACATTTTGATAGAATCCAGGCAGTGAGCTCATTTATTTACTTCTCATACAGATGTGTGTCATGCAGATCCAAACCCTGATGTTTCTTACTTTTTTAAAAAAAATCTAAACTCCATCCACAAATAATTATTAGGAATCCATTGTGTATAAGATCATGTGCTAGGTATTATGAAAATATGTGAAAGGTGGCTTGATATGGTGGAAAAAATACGGACAAAAAACGTGAAAACACAGACTTTCTTTTGCTCCTTAAAAGTGATGATACTGTAGACAAGTCCATTATTTCTCAGACCTCCATTCCCCCACCTGTAGAATAACTATCTTGCCTCCTCGCAGGGCTGTAGTGAAAAGGGAACACTCAGAAATGTGTTCAAGAACTTAAATGCTGTGGTGTGCACACAAGTGATAATGATTGCCAAATATTTGTAAAATATTCTCCCTTAATCTCCAGGAGAAGCTTATAGCCTAGACACAGGAATCAGAGGTACACACTTTCAAGAATTTAATAACAATAATAGAGCTAAATAATACCAGACAGATTCAATAGATGTTGCAAGCCAATGCATGATTAATTGCCAAAGAGTGGAGATTTGAACAGAGACAGAGATTCCAGTGTGGGCTGCAATCATCAAGGGACAAATGAAAGGACTGCCATGAGGGCTCAGCTCAGCATCCAGATGAGGTCAAGTTAGCACAGGAGTGTCATATTTTAAAATAAAATGTTTAACATTCTGATGAACAGCCTTAATACACAAAAACAATTATTACAACTTCAGATCTTTGACTATGAGTGTTAAAAGGGGAGAGTTATTCAGGAAAAAAAAGAGAAGAGACTAAGGAATCAGATGAAATAGTTCAAATGCTAACTGCCCCTTCCTTCTTGCATTTCTGACCATTTGCTTGTTATTGTGCCTCTCAGGGCTGTTGTCTCCTGAAGTCTGAGAGTAAGTAACACTTAACCCACAAGCTATTAAGGGTTAGTAGAGCCCTGGCTGAGTAGCTCAGTTGGTTGGAGCATTGTCCTGTGCACCAAAAAGGCTGTGGGCTCCATTCCCAATCAGGGAACATATCTAGGTTGCAGGTTCAGTCCCCAGTCCAGGTGCATATGGGAGGCAACTGATAGATTTTTTTTCTCTATTCCTTTCTTTCTCTAAAATAAATAAAAAACATATTCTTGGGTAAGGATTAAAAAAAAAGAGTTAGTGGAGTTAACTAGGCAGCGGCTGAGTTTTATGTGGAGGTGGGTGGGAATATGGCAAAGAAAGGGGAATGGCATGCCCAAAGGCCCTCAAGAGAGAACTAGTTTTGAGCATTGGATAAAGAGGAAGCCAATGTGTCTACAGCTTAGTGGGTGGATAGTTGTCTCTGGAGGGATAGGAAACAGCCAGGGACCTTGCAGGCCAGGCTGAATATTACAGACTGGATCCTAATGATAGTTTAGAATCCAACCCATTGTTGTAAAAGTATGAGGGGCTGGTGGCAGTGGGGAAGGATCTGTTTGCAAACTTGGCCGAATGCTTTCCTTGAGGGATTAGGGGATGTGCACCTCTTTATTCTGGCCTATCGCAAGTGAAAAATTAGGTCCACTTAATGAGTAATGCATTAAACTCAATTTAGAATTAATAACAATGAGATTCCCGGACAGAATCCCTTAGCAGACCAGTCACATGAAGAAGCAGGGATTTAGAAAAGGCGATGCTATGTCTGGAAACAGATGCCAGCTTCCTCATAATCAGAATGCATGAACCAGGAAGCAGACGTTAGCTTTGTGCTGTATATTGCAGAGTCTTCATTTTTAAGACAACGTTTAGCATGTTACAAAAAAAAAATTATACTTTTTTTTTTTAATGTGGATGAGATTATCTCAGTCCTGCCCTCCTCTCTAGCTATCTGTCTCACACACATTCTCTGCTGTGTCCTAGCAGGATTTGGTATAATCATCTAAGAGATTAATGAAGACTTCTAAACTAAGGAAGAATTATTGCCCACATCATCAAATCATATGCCTCTTCACTTGTCTTTACTTTTCATTCTCTTCTGATAGCTTGGGGCAAAATGCGTTATATAAGAATAAAATAAAAGCCAAAAGGGAACAACATACAGAGGAAAGATCTTATCCAAGGTGCGTGCCTGTCATCTGTCACAGCTGCAATATAATCCATGCACAAGCCGAATCAGGAAGAAAATTCAAATTGTGAGATGTTAGAGCACAGGTGGTACTGGGGTGGAGGAAAATGTAAAACATGAAGAAATATCCATACATATGAAGTATGACATCACTGTCAAACTTCCCCTTTGTTGTTGTTTTGTTGTTTGTTGTTGTTTCATAGGCACAAACTTTGGAGTTACACCTGACCTCCAAAGCCCTTATTCAGCATGGATGCCTTAATGCTTGGGAACTGGAGTAAATGTCTTCAGTTCTAAGTCATTGTTTTGAGCCCTTTTTCTTCCTACATATAAAGACTTAAGATTTTAAATTTCCTCTCCAAAACTTCTAGCAGTAGAGATTGCCAAATGCACTCCTCATGGAGCATGCAGTATGCATGGTGGTTAGAGATGTGGGAATGTGGCGCCCCAGTGCCTCCATGTGAATCCTCCTTCTGCAATTGACTGTGTGGGGTGACATCACGACCAACGCTTAAACTCTCTGCACCTCAGTTCCTTTTCTGTAAAATATGAGAAGAATAATAGTACTTGTTGCATAGGGTTAGTGCATTACATCTGCTATTACCTACAAAGAGCTTAGAATAGTGCCCAGAATTGAATAAGCTTATTATTATTATTATTATTATTATTATTATTATTATTATTATTATCATTATCATTATTACCATGGCCGAGTTCAATCGTTCTTGAATGTGGGGTATTTGAGATAACCAAATGCATTTGCACATGAACACATTTCATCACTGATGAACCCGGAGTCCAGAGCAGTGAGGGCTTCTTTCCAAGTTCACTGCCTAAGTAAGGAAACCCATGGTCCTCAGGCCACTGCTCTTCCTCCTCTTCTTTATTCCTCTTTCAGAAGGGAAAGCTTTGTCCTGAGATTATCTTGATGGGGTTTAGAAATGCGTAGCTAGTCTTGATTTTTAAAACATTGGTCAAACTTTGAGATCAACAATGATTAAAATATTTTTGCCCACTTTTTACGTGGTAGGCACTCTAAGTGAATTATCCGAAATCTTACAGAGTGTGAGTTGCTTTCTATCATATAAATGCATGAAGTGAGATTTCAGGTCAAGGACCATATAATGGAACTAGAATCTAGACATTTTCTAATGCACCTTCCAAACACACAGAAATGAGGGAGTTGGGAGTGAGCCTGTTGTTTGAACTGCTGGCTTGTTCCTTGCCACCTTTCTTTATTGTGTTGTAGAGGACTGAAAAAATATCTGCCTTGGATTTTAAGGCATTAATGATAGGAGAAGCCTAATGGTTCCAGAGTTAAAGCCACTCAAAGAAGTAAACTGTGGCAGGAGGTTAGAGTCAGGTATTCTGTGATCTGAAATGTGCATTTCTGTGGCAGGCTTTCTGTACTCTGTTTCCCTGCAGGTTTCATGTACTCTCCATGTTGGGCTCTGACTGGCTGAGTCACCTTTCCGTTGCCAAATTCAAGTCTCTCCTGTTACAAACATGCTTATCTATAAGCCGCAGCTTTCCTCATTCTGGTTAGACCACATCATTGACAGCATATGTACCCACTCAATATTCCAGTCAGATTCTTCTATGAGAAACTTTAAATTCAATATTTACTCATTAAATATGGTAATCTACTCTTAAAATGGAGAATTTTGATGGGGCTCTTGATTTTACTTCTTTTATCTTTACACTTTTTTTAAAAAGTTGTAAACTTCCAGTCTTTTTTTTCCCCATTAAATAGTGGATCTAAGCTCAAAATTATGATCAATATGGTAAATTAGAGATAGGTAGATAGATGGAAAAATAAGAACAGCAGTAGAGGGAATGATATTTCTGGTCATGACCCTAAGTGAGAGACAACGATTTGAAAACAAGATAGGAGATGAAAGGGGCTATGAAAATGTCTCCTTTCTTTGGTGGATTTCATGACAACCGCAGAAAGAAATTCACAACATGTAGTTTGGAATCTCGCCCAATTTATAGCTTACCATAAACATATTGGCTCCAAAAATCTTGGTTATAATAAATCCTCAAAGTAGGAATAATGGTTAGACATTCAAATTGTTAATTAAGCACATCTGGGTTTCCCTGGGTGCCCACTTTATGCTGTTGACTCACAAGTCTATAACTCTCACTGACGCTTTTGTTCTTGATCTGATTGAATAGCTGGGCATATCTCTTGGGATGGTGCACATTTACCTCAAACTTGTCATGCTCTATGCTATATTAAATTATTTATTTCTAACAGTCATAGGATCATAAAACTGTGATCATATCGCTACTTTACTTAAAACTTTCCTGTGATGTCTGGCCAATGTTGCTCAGTGGTTGATCATCGATCTCTAAACCAGGAGGTCACGGTTCAATTCCCCATCAAGGCACATGCCTGGCTGTGGGCTCAATCCCTGTGTGGGGTGTGCAGGAGACAGCCGATCAATGGTTCTCTCTCATCATTGACATTTCTCTCTCTCTCTCTCTCTCTCCCTCTCTCTTCCTATCTGAAATCAATAGAAATATATTTTTAAAATATATTTTAAAATATCTATCTATAGATAGATAGATAGATTTGATTTCAGAAAGGAAGGAAGAGGGAGGGGGGGGGAAATCAATAAGAGAGAATCATTGATCCGCTACCTCCCACATGCCTCCCATTGGGGATTGAGCCTGAACCTGGGCATGTGCCCCTGACCAGAACCTGGGATCCTTCAGTCCGCAGGCTGATGCTCTATCCACTGAGCCAAACCAGGTAGGGCTCAATAAAAATATATTTTTTAAAAATTCTCCCATGAATTCACAAAGCATTTAGCATAAAAAGTCCAACTCTTTGCTTGGCCAACAAGACCCTGCAGAGTCTAGCCTCATCCTATCTCTCTAAGCCAGTGGTTCTCAACCTGTGGGTCGCTACCCCTTTGGGGGTTGAACAACCCTTTCACAGGGGTCGCCTAAAACCATCGGAAAACACATATATAATTACATATTGTTTTTGTGATTAATCACTATGCTTTAATTATGTTCAATTTGTAACAATGAAAATACATCCTGCATATCAGATATTTACATTACGATTCATAACAGTAGCAAAATTACGTTATGAAGTAGCAACAAAAATAACTTTATGGTTGGGGGTCACCACAACATGAGGAACTGTACTAAAGGGTCGCGGCATTAGGAAGGTTGAGAACCACTGCTAAACCTATCTCCTACTCTCCCTTCAGTAACTCACCTCCTGTCTTAGAAGCTTTATTTCTGTTTCAATCATGCCAACGCCTGTCCTGCCTCTAGGCCTTTGGATTGCTTTTCTATTTTGTCGGAGTTTTGTTTGTTTTTACATTAATTGGTAGTCAGGGAAAAATGGTAATTATAGTAACATTAGTGAAAGCAAGTAGGCTATATAAAGAACCATATGATAAACTGTGTACTTCTCTGGTGTATAACAAAGCAAAGGTCTTATAAATTTCATGTTGTGACTATTATCACTGTCAATACGGGAAAATTTCTCGAAGTCAGGAGTTAAAATGCAACATTTGTAACGTCCTGCTTGGTCCCTAGTGAATGTCTTTGCTCTAAAGTCTATTTTATCTGATAGCAATTGATCACTAGAGTCACTCCAGCTATTTTTAACAATGTTTGCAGAATAAAAATGTATTCCACTATCAAGCCCAGCCAGTGAGATTTTTACACTTATTTTATTCTATAATTTCCATATAGTTATTTTTATATGCCCTATATTGGGGGCAAGATATTCTATTTTTTTAATTTTTTCAAATGCTCATTGCAGCACTTTTACGACTGTTGCTTTAAAGTCCTTGTCCAATCATTTCAACCTGTGATTCATTTCAGTGTTGTAATCTCTTGTCTTTTCTCATTCGTATTGTGAATTTCCTGTTTCTTGGTAGGAGGACTGATTTATATCATACCCTGGACATTTTGGGTATTCTGTGAGGAGACCCTGGACCATATTTAAATCTTCCATTGTAGCAGGAGTCACTCTTTTGGGGTTTAGCACACTTCTGTGGGCTGTGGTTCTGATGCCAATTTAGTTTTCAGAGCCCTTGAAGTCTCTAGGTGGCACTGGGACTCTGGCTTTGTTTCTACTGGGGCTGTCTATGGGGATAGAATGTGCTTCATTGGACCTAGGACCACTGGTTTGGGGGTAGAAGGAAGACTCTGGGCCAGTGGGGGTGGGGTGGAGGCTGTTATCCTGGCCAGCTGTGCTGATGGGGACCCTGCTTGGTCACTACGGTGACACACCCCTGGATGCGGAAGGAATCTCCCTAGGCTGCTTGGTGGGGGGCCGAGATGTCATTCCCTTGGGCTGCTCTCCTGACTGACTGGAGTCGATGGAGCTCCCACCTGATCTGCTAGATTGTCAGGCAAGAAAAGAGTCTACCTGACCCACCTTCTGCTGGGTGGAGAGCCAGGAGATGCCAGGACTGTCTCCTTCCACCATCAGGTGGACCACGGTGCTTTTCCTTAAGCCCTGGGGTGCTCAATCAGTCCACCTTCCTAGGTCTCCTGTGGTTACCTGCTGCGCTCTTTCCAGGTGTTTTTAGTTGTACTTAGCAAGGAGAGGCAGGAAGAAGTGAGTCTATGCCATTTATCCCCAAAGCCTGGAGCCTCAAAATGATGCTTTAATAACATCACTTGGAATAAGCAAAAACTTCTTATTTTATTTCCCAGGCATCGGCATTTTGTTAGTCGGGATTGAAATGTACCTTTTCTTGCACCAAGCCTCAGAAATTTGTCTGTCTTCTGGTTTTAGATGGTTCAAAGTTTAAATGTGTTAACTAGTAAGTCCATGTAGCATAGAACATAGATTGACATAGATTGTATACGTTGGAGGCACACCATCAAGGTTGTTATTTCTGATAAGCGTTAGCTATATTTTCTTGGGTATTCACTTAGCCTTTATGTTCTCAGTTTCATCAGCTATTAATGAGAAAATAACCACCATAAAAAATTACTATTGTGATTACTTGAGATCATTATATAGAATTTCTCGTGCACAGCCAGCCAGATAGCAGGTAGGCATTCAAGAAATGCTAATTCTTTTGTAATATTGTCTCACCAGTATTTTTGCACGTCTTCAGTTCTTCGTTTTTAATTATGTGCATCCCAAGGGGGCATTTTTTAAAATAAGTCCCTCTGTCCCAATATCTGATATCTTTGTGTCATTCAGGTAATTGCTTCTCTGTATATTAACGATGCTTTGAAGATTTCCCTCCTTGAGGGCTCCGCTTTGTATCTGCTCTGTCGGTGCTTTTAGCTTCATTGCAGCATAGGAAGGAGGTTTATAACCATTGTTGTACAATTTGGGTCTAAAGGAAAGAGGACCCCATACTGAGCATAGTGTGGGTAATATCAATCAGGCCTCAAAGCTTGGGCTTTTATTTATAAACCATTTGGCTTTCATCACTCACTGTTATGTAGGACACACACATACACGCATGCATGCACACACACACACATGCACACACACACACACACACACACACACACCAAAATATGACCCAGTTCTAGCTTAGAAAACTCGAATGAAAAATTCTTTGAAAAATCTATGAATGCTTCCCCGTGGGTCTAGAGGGCACCTTTATTTGTTGTAGTATCTTTTCCCCAGGGCTCTGTGGTCTGGGAAGGAAAACGAGAGTGCCCTGGATTATTCTTAGCATTTTCTAATGATTCCCTGAAACCGCATCCGAGGCTTTCTAGGCACTTGCCTTCCTGAACACATCTGGCAGCACCATCCCCTCTTCCTCTGGTCTGGCCCTGCAAGAAGAGCCTTAGATAAATAAACTGAAGCATGCATGTGGTCGCGAAAAGATCTCTGTGGAAAGCAGGAGCTAACCAAAGCCACCCTGGGCTTGCTGTTCCTTTGTTCACTGCCTTTCAACCTGGAGGTATATACGGCAAAATCATTGCTGTTCTCACTGGGTCCACACTTTCCCTGAATGTAACTCATGCCTGGTAGCAGGTATGGCTGAGACAGTGTTTATGTGCATAAGAAATGAAGGGAAAGAAAAAAGGAAATTCATACTTATTGGACATCTACTTTGTAAAAGGGCACAAATCAACCAAAAGTAGCCTGTTTGTCAAAGTAATTTGCAAAATGAAATCTTGATAGAGGGACTGTGGAATTGGAATGGTGGTGGTATAGGTAGAATTTTATTGTTAATCCTCCTTTGGGGATATAGATGATAGAAAATGTTTTATATGAGCCTGAGTGTGAATAAGAAGAGATTTGCAATGAATTAGGTGCCTATGGTGTGATAGGGCTGTGCTCACAGATTATTTCCATTTTACAAATGAAGACATTAGCCTTAGTGAATCCTAGTATCTTTAATTCATTCGTCTCCCTCATTCATTCATTAATGTTTATTAAATGTTTACCATGTGCTATTCATTAATTCTAGGTACTAAGAATTGATCAGTAAACACAACTGACAAAATCCCATCTTCCCTTATAAAGCTTACATACCACAGGGAAGAGACAGATAATAAAGAAGATAAGTAAGTTATAGCATATTGGATGGTACATAATAAGAGATAACAAGGGGAAATATCAACATGAAATGAGATAGAGCATGTATGTGGTGGGGAAAGATTGTAATTTTATTTTCTTTTTTGTTAATCCTCACCTGAGGATATTTTTCCATTGACTTTTAGAGAGAGTGGAAAGGAGGGAAGGAGACAGAAAGAGAAACATCGATGTGAGAAAGACACATCGATTGCTTGCCTCCCACACAAACCCCAACCAGGGCCGGAGATTGAGTCTATAACTGAGGTACATACCCTTGACTGGAATTGAACCCAGAACCCTTCAGTATGGGGGCTGATGCTCTATCCACTGAGCCAAACTGGCTAGGGCAAAGATTGTCATTTTAAATAGACTGGTTGAAAACTGTTTCACTGAGCATAGAACATCTGTGCAAAGACCTGAAGGGCATGAAGGAGTGAGACACACAGCTATCCAAGGAAAGAGCAATCCAGGCAAAGAGAACAGCAGTTGTGAATGTCCAAGCTGGGAGGGTTCCCAGTATGTTTGAGGAATTCTAGAGAGGTCAGTATGGCTGGAGCGGAATGAACAGGAAAAGCACCGGCTGAGGTTAGAGAGCAAACAATGGGGGCCATCAGCTCATGCAGGGCCCTGTGCATTTGTAAGAACTTTGGCTTTGACTTTGAGAGACATGGGAGGTCAGGCCATTTGATTGGCACCATCTGTCTTGCATTTTGACTGGGTCTCTTTGGCTACTGTCCCAAGAATGACCTGAAGTGCAATGACAAAAGCAGAGAGCTTGTTAGGAAGCTTAATACCATAATTCAGATGCCCAAAGTCACATACACACTAGTGGCAGAGTCAGCAGTCAAACCTGAGGTGTCTGACTGTCCACTGTGTGATGCCACTTCCTGGGGGAGATGGTCTGACCAAAAGATCACTGTCACTGGATGTTGCTGATTTCCTTCCCACATGTGGCCAAGTCAGGAAGTTACTTTGAGGCCTGTGCTATTTTGGACTTGTGGCTTATATTACAAAAGATAATTTTTTTAAAAAAAGTATTAGCATATAGTTTAAACTATATGAAAAAAAATATATAAAGTTTATAATATGATTGGCTTTAGTCAGTCTCATTTCCTCAAGCTTTATCTATTACTTCGTATAATCTGTTAAGACCTTGAAACATGAAACATGTTTTTATTGTCATTCTCTCAGGAACATTTATTTTATTTATTTAACTTAAAAGTTTTAAATCTTATTTTTTTGATTAGTTTACATTAAATATTGTTTCATATTAGTTTCAGGTTAGAAAATCATAAAAATCATAAAATGGAACATCATAAAAATGAAAAGTCATAAAAATGGAAAATTTTTTTAGTCTAGTAAAAACTCCAACTGATATCCCTTCAAAAACAAAGGTCCCACTTAGATTCCACTTAACAACAGGAACCGTGGGGCCACCCTTCACATTCTCTTTGTGGGAGAAATGAGGAGCGAAACATCATCTGAAAGCCAATTGTTTAGTAGCAGCTAGCCACATCTTACGTGGCTACTTATTTAAGATTAAAAATATCTGTATAAAAACACTGCAAAAAAAACCCCTGTCAATTATAACTCAATCTTTTTGAAGTATAGATATCTACAGAAAAAAATGGTTATTTCAGTGTGACAGAATTATGGATACGTTCCCATTTTCTCAATAAATATGAACTTTTAATAATCAGAAGCAGCCAATAAATGCTATTTTTAAAAGAATAAAACACTGCAACTGGGGGGGAAATGGAGAAAGGGGCTCCATTTTTACAGGCACTGGACCACAGTTTTTCCTTGGATGGCCCTAGTCTCCAGTCTAACATCACACAATGTCACATGGGATCTTTGTGTTTCTAATGTGAAGACCAAACTAGGACTTAGATGAGTAGTCTCTTCTGAGTCCTCTCAGGTGCTTATTCATTTACTGGTTCACCCAACATTTACTAAGCATTATTAATGTTAGCGCTGTTCTAGAGTATGCAGATACAGCAATAAATGGGAGAGCCCAATCCCTACTCTCATTCACATCTGGCAGAGGTGTAAACATAGTGAAAAAGACCCTCCCAGTATATGGCACTTTATAGGCAGTTGCTATTTATCGAGGACCTACTACATACAACTGAGACTATACTAGAAACTATCCACATGTCCCCAAGGTAATAATATCAGGTCCTGTTTTTAGTTCTCATTTCATGATGTGGAAAATGAGATACAGGCCCAGATGGCATGGCTCAGTGGTTGAGTGTCAACCTGTGAACTAGGAGGTCCTGGTTTGATTCCTGATCAGGACACATGCCCGAGTTGCAGGCTTGATTCCCGGTGGGAAGCGTGCAGGAGGCAGCCAATACATGATCCTTTCTCATCGTTGATGTTTCTGTCTCTCTCCCACTCTCCCTTCATCTCTAAAATCAATAAAAATACATTAAAAAAGAAAAAGAAAGTGAGACATAGGCAGTTCATTAACTTGCCTAAGGCCAATAGAGTAAAATATCATTTGACTCTAAAGACCACCAGGCCTAACAAATCTTAATTTGGAACTTAACTAAATTTTCATGTCAAGCAGCACATTTAACAAATTTAGTTATAAAATTTAGTTTTCACAAAAACCTTATGAGAAAGAAGGGCTGGCTTTCTATGAGTCATCAAATATGACTTCACCCAATGGATATAAAAATGTGGAATGAGTTCCCCAAGAAAACCGTGGAGATCTATGACAACTAAACATTGATATTAGAGAAAGAGAAAAAAGAAATGTTCAAGAATATAATCGGATTTAGAGGAAGCTTTCTTCCACCACTCTATTGACACTTTCACTTTCAAAATATTTAATTTGAAAAATTCACTATCAGAATATCTCACCTATAGTAAACAAACTAAAGCCATGTTATGAATGAACCATACCATGTTTTCCTTAAAATGTAACACAAAATGAAAAATATATATCTAAGTGATTGCTTAGAAACCTCTTGGTCTCTCACTGGATATCAAATAGTTTTGAAAATATTATATCAAAAGAAGAAACTGTTAGAAACAGTATCAAAAGGGATTCTGCATGGTAGTTTTCATCTGTTTAAGTAAATTCTTTTTTACTTTACTGGTGTCATCTGTAATATGGTTATGGTTTACTAACTCACCTTTAATTCTGTGAATTCTATTAATTGAAGAATCCTTTGAATAAGTGAATCAGCAATATATTCCCAATGAATGAAGGGGTTTTATTTTTATTTGATTCTTATAACACCTTGAAATAAGTCAGACATAATTATTTACATTTTATAGATTAAAAATCAGTGGTTTTCACAAGTTTACATGCCTGATAAGTGGGGAAAATAGCACTCAAATAATTCAGGTCTTTTCTGCTCCACTAAGAATGGGTCCTTTCCTTCAGTAGCTATTGATGACCTAAGCTGTGCAAGACATTATCTTTTTGCCGATGACTATAAAACTGGATCAGATATATCTACTACCCTCAGGAACCTGTACACTAGTAGAAGCAAAAATGCAATTAAATTAGAAATGAGAGTGGTAAGTATACAAATGTGAAAAATTATATGTTGAGAGAATTAGAAAACTTTTCTCAAAGGGAGGTCTGAATTAGGTACTGGAAGTATGGATGGGCATTAGCATGCTGAATGAGTGGGAAAAGGAATTCAATTTAGAAGGCCCAATAGAGGCAACATTTTAGAAAACGAGAAGTCATCATGTCTATATGAGCCAGTTTGTCTGGAACTAATGGCACCAGTATGTAGCTGAATTTGATCCCAGACTTGCTTGGTTTTGTTTGAACGTAATAGTAAAATCATGAACAAAAAGATGACTCACAAACCCTACTATATCCCCCAAAGACTATTACAAAAACAGCAACAACAAAAACAAACAAACAAAAATGAGAATTGAGAACTGCCAGTTTGGCTTGGGGAAACTTGCAGCAATAAGCTTCTGAACCTCCAAGACCAAGCAGAGTCTTCAGATGAAGGAAAAACTGGCCGGCAAACAAAAATATCACCATTAACCTGCTTCATCATACCCCGCTGAAGGGTAATCCTGGAGAAGGGAAAGGGGGCCCAAGTTGGGCTGAGCCTGGTAGGAGGTCATTTATAGCAAGAGCTGCTGCATAGCGCGTGCTCTCAGTGTGCTGTGCACTGCTCTAAGCTCTTTATAGGTATTAGCTCATTTAGTCTTTAAAATAACCCCATGAGTTCATTTTCCTACTAATTAAATAGGCAAAGAAACTGAGGCATAGAGAAGTAAAATGTTTACCACATCTGGGTAATGGCAGGGGGAGGATTTAAATCTAAATACTGTAGTGTGTCCCTCGGGTCCTTATCTGAATCACTCACTGCCCCCTGTAGCCTCGTATGCAAGAGAAAATAAAGGGCCTAAGAGGTTTGGTCCCCTGACATCCCTCCTCAACCAGAGGACCAGGAGATCTGGTGCCTTTCCTGGAGCTTAAGCTTCAGTAATGAGATTCCTTTCATAGTGGATGTAATATAGGTTTCAAGTTTCAAAGTATTTTATTTCACATCTCTTGGCTCACCCCTTTGTCACAAAAATCCCGGGAGAGAGAGAAGGGACAGTTGCCCCTGCTTTTATAGAAGGTGAAAACGAGCTTTGGGGAATTTAAATTGTTCAATACCACATCACTGAAAAGGGTTGGAGTAAAGATTATAATTCATATGGGCCTAGGTGGGGGTGGTGATAGCTCCTGGAGTCATCACTGGATGGCTTTATGATAACTGAGTGTTTGTTGCCGCCTCAAGGTCAGCCACACACATAATTATCTCTTTTACATATATATTACTTGATAATTTTCAGAAGAACTTTTCCATATGCCATCTTATTTTATTAAGTTCTCACAGCGCGGCAGGGGGGGGGGAGAGTGAGTTGGGGAGCAGGGGACATTATGCCCTTTCTGCCAGTGAGAAAATTCACCCTCACAGAGAGTAAATGAGTTCTCAAGCCTGCAGAACTAGTGAGCACGTATCAGAGACAGAGATAAAACTCAAATCATCCAACCCTAACTCCACCCATAAATGTGTTCACAGTGATATTAATTCGGAGCTGTTAACGTTGCCAGTGGGATGTATAGTTAGGGTCTTCTTCATCTGATTATCTTTCTTTCTCTTTCTTCCCTTGGGCTACCCCCCCGCCCCCTCTTAAAATCACCAATCCCTTTGACTTCACTATAATGCTATTACTATTCCAAGCCAGCAGACAGAGGCAAAATTCATAAAACAGAAAGCATTTTGTCGGGAAACACATGTTGTGACTCCTCACCAAGGAAACGCAAGATGGATGACGTGAGTGGAGGAATGCCTTATGACTATTTAGCAACAGTCTGCAACACACAACTACACTGTCAGCGATTAGAGGCGGTGCTGGGTTATCCTCTGACCTGATGTCACCGTACTTCCCACAATTATTGGCTTTTGAAACATTTACAGGAATTGAAGTCACTAATCTCAGCAGATTGGTGGGAGAGGAAACAGAGCACCAACCAGATGGCAGAATAAGCTCTTAAGACAAAGGAAAGTCTATCATATGTTGGACCTGATTTCTTCACCTGGAAAATGGGAGTTAAAGTAACTAACTTCATAAAAGATCGACCCAGTCTATGGCTGGTTTGCATCATAAATCTTGAGCCTTGGGGATCCAATGATAACGCTGCACAGGCACCTTGGCCTTCGCCCTAGCCTCTTAGCTGAGGATGAGGTGATTTATGATGGAATTTGCATAGGCAAACAAATCCCCAGCTGCACAATGCCTGCCCCGGAGAGTCATGGTTCACTAAGGATTACGATTCTTGGAGCTCCTTCTGGGTGGCTCGAGGCTCTGACAGATATACTTTCCCGGTAGTTTCCTGACTGTGGTAGGTATCCCCTCACTTAGCGGCGTGATGAAGTTTGACTCTACCCAGGAGGAGTGAATTAAAGATTGAGGGCTGGGAAGCCTCATGTTTTGTGGAATTTAATTGAAAGGAGACTTTCTCAGGGAGAAATCGCTTTCTTTGCTATGTGGAGTAGCTGGAGGAGGGATTACAAATTTCCAAAGATGAGACCATGACCAATCTGTTCACTTTCTAGAGATTCTCTAAGAGGAGTGAACTTTTCTGAAAGGATTTGATTGACTAGAGAAGAGATTATTGATACTCCCTCATAAATGAGACAGTAGGACTAGATTCAGAGAATGACAAAATCTCAGGATAGCAAGGGGCATGATGCTTGCATCCTCTATTTAATATTCTGTTCAACCAGCATCAGGGTGCACGGAAGCTTTCTGTGATATGGTACACACTGAAAGATACCATAGATTATTCTATCCTCCAACAACATGTAGTAAGTTTGCTACCTTGACATGGAATTTTTAGTTCTAATTTATGTCTACTAGAGTCATGTAAACCCAGTTGTGTCCCTGACAGGACACACCTTTGTATACCTGTGTATATTAGATGTAATCCTGTTTTCTTTTCACTTTGTTTACTACCCCTCAGCTCATTCTACTGTTCCTCATATGACATGATTAGGAGATATATATATTTATATATAACATATTTTATACAGGTGTATAAGATTCACATGGACATAGAATAAAATAAGAATAAACACAGATTTTATAACTCTTCATCTAGTGTAGATTTTATTATTAACTTGGTTTACTTACCACCCTCCTCAAAGTCACTTCTGGAATCATAAAAAGCTAGAATTGAAAGAACTGTTGGAAATCATATAAAATCACCCCATATCTTTTGTGCAGGAGATATTGAGTCTCTGATAGTGCTATGAAACTCACCTGGTCTGGCTGATAATCATGCAGCTAAATTCACTGGATGATGCAGCAAAATTCACTCTGATCGCTACCACTATCTTTTACTTAACATCCAAAATTACAAAACATGGTTCTTAGCACACAAACACCAATGGTCATCTCTGATTCATGTACACCCACCTAATGGTAGAGATTCATTGTTTTTTATAATATTTGAATTCTATGGATAGATAGGTACATCACATTACTGTTTAGAGCAAGGTAGGAGCAATGGATATTAGAGAGAAAATTATGACAATAAATCAAAGCATATACTCTAGGGACTGAAAAATAATTTGCCAGTCAATCTACTGTGTTAGTCATTTCTGCCATATTCTGGCTAGTGAACCAGCCTCTATTGGAATACAGTATATCTTATGATATGCTCATTTGTTACAAAAGGCTACCTAAAAATGGGCTGGCATGGTCTCCCTGAGACTTTTGGTGAGGGAATCTAGTTTTCCTCTTTGTCACTCACAAACTATTCCATTATCACCACTTAACTGCAAATCAGAACATCCTTCTAAGGAAATGGGTCCTATGTCATGCTGGTCAGCTAGGTAAATTATAGGCAGCCGTGTGGTCAGCCCTCAGGAGTTATAGTGGCCTGTCACCACTGGCAGAGTGATTTCTGCAGGGGACACCTCATTATATGGGAAAATGCTCTCACAGGGCAAGCCTGTTTCTTGTCCTGGCAGGCCTGTCACATCCGATGTTAGAGGAAACAGCAGCGAAGAATTGTGGCTGAAAGAATTGTAAATTTTGCCTGTGGAGAGTCACTGAGGGCAACTCTCCTGAAAAGAGTTATTTGTCAGCTGCAGTCAGACTCTTTGTTATTAGAATTTAATTGATATTTGCTACTGGAGAAGAAAGCTAAAAACAGGATATAAGACAAGCAATTAAATCTCTTTAATGAAGGGTAGTTAATGAGTTGTCAAATTTGGTAGGAATTCTTTCTTAAACTTGCCCCTCCCCCACCAACCTTTTTTTTTTTTTTTTAATTGTAGGGATAGGGATGGCCATCTCTCTCTTGGGGAAATGTCAAACAATCACAAGAGAGGTAAATTAAATCAAATAAAGCCAGGCAGCTTTGGTGCAATCAAAAGACAAAAATGAGGAGTCAGGGGACCCAGTAATTTAGCTCAGATGGTTTAATAGCTAAATTGCAACTATCCTCTGTCTTCATTGATTCATTTGTCAAATGTGGGTGAGGACTAGATAACCTCGAAGGTTCTTCTATGCCTAGTGTTCTGTTCATATTTTATACCAGTGATGTCGAACCTTTTGAGCTCAGCGTGTCAGCATTTTGAAAAACCCTAACTCAATTCTGGTGCTGTGTCACATATAGAAATTTTTTGATATTTGCAACCATAGTAAAACAAAGATTTATATTTTTGATATTTATTGTATATATTTAAATGCCATTTAACAGAAAAATCAACCAAAAAAATGAGTTCGCGTGTCACCTCTGACACGCGTGTCATAGGTTCGCCCTCACTGGTCTATACAGTAAGGTCTAACTTTAGATATGCAGTAGATAAAAACAAACATCTGGCATAGAATGCAAACATTCCTACTAATTAGCTATGTGATCTGGGCTAAGTTCATTAACTTCTATAAGTATCAATGTCCTCCTTTGCAGAAAGAGTGAACATATGCATGTATCATAGGATTGTGTTAGAATTAAATGAAAGAATGCATGTAAATTACTTGACCAACAGCCTGGAAGATGGGACGTGATTTGTAAATATTGGTCATTTTTATTAATTTTCTCTTTCATGACCCAGTTTTTTAAACTGTAGCAATATATCCTAACCACCAGAGGGCACTGCATAGAAAACAGCCAGATTTCTCTTTTAAGCTGGATACACCTATTTGCTCTTTGAAGCAACTGACTGCCTGCTACCTAGAAATTTCAGCTCAGGGTGTTTGGTCCCCATTTGCATCTTATGCCATTCTCAGTGACTCTGAATGCTGTAATTTCTTCAGTCTATGCTTATCTATTTCCCCTGGCCTTTTTGAGGAATCCTCATTTAGAGAGAACTCAGAAATAAAACAGAGAGGAGAAGCAAATATTTATTGAGTACCTACCATGAGTCTGTCATTGTATACTCATTGCAATTAATTTTTGTAACACAAAGGCAAGTCATAAATTATCATACCCATTTTACAGATGGAAAGACAAAAACACATACAATTTATTTGCCTAAAGCCACACAGCCAGTTAGTGGTAGAAGCCTAATTCAAAGCCTAAAGGAGGTGCTATTCAATTTTACCATGCTGTCTTTAATGCTATCTATAATAATAAAAGCATAAATGCTAATTAGACTGGATAGCGACCGACCTTCTGGATGAAGCCGGGACTGCGAGGGTCGAGGCCCTTGCACGAATATCATGCATCAAGTCTCTAGTGTTGGGATAAAACCACAGGTATTGATCATGGAACAAACCAAAAATGCCCATTATCTCTTTTTCTATTTAATATTGTATCAAAGGAATTACTTAATTGGTACTATTATAAAAAGAAAATAGATGAAAAGGAAAAGTAAAACAAATATATTTACAAATTATAAAACCATAAATCTGGAAAACTTAACAATACAAAAGCTACTCCAAGCAAAATAATTTAGCAAAGTAAGGAACATAATATTTTCATAGGAAAATAACTTGCATATATACAAACATCATCAAATACAGGGAAAAATGGAGAGCAAATCTAATTTTTAGTAGCAAACTAAAGTGACATAAAATACATGCATAAACTTAAAAAGAAAAGTAGAAAACCTGTACCAGATACACACACTTAAAAGACATAAAGGTAAACAATAAATGGGAAAATATTATATATTCATGGCTAGAATGACTCAATGCAATAAAGATGCAAATTATCCTTATGTTAATTATAAACTGTTATGAGATCTTGATGATTATGTCCTCTAACCACTTGGAAAAATTAAAGAAAAAAAATGTGAGACGTTAGAAAAGATTTAAAAATTAGAAATAATGGGGAAGAGGTGTTGATTGTTACAGATCATCAAAACATATCAAAAAAGTATGATATTGGTGTACAAACAGCAATAAAATGGAATAGAAAATCTAGAAGGAACAAAAATACACAAGAAAATTTAATATGGGATAAAAAGGAGATCTCAAGTCAATGGGGGAAAATGAGAATTTTTAATAACTGGCAGATAATTAGTTAGCCATAGGTAGAAATATGAAATTGGAAATATTTTCATGCCATATAACAGAATAAATTCAACGTGGTTTAGATATTTGAATGCAAAACTAAAACTTCAAATATTCAGTTAAAACATGGATGGTTTTCTTTATAATCTGAGAGATAGAAAAATGGTTTACTGTGGTCCAAATCTAAATGACATAAAGAAAAGTTTGACATGTATATATGTAAAATAAATACAGTATGTAAAACAAATATATATATGTTTCTTTTCACTTTCTAAAGGAAATAATAGAAGAATAAATCAAAACTTAATGAAAAAAAGTGGTTATCAGAGAATACAGAAAAGAGGGAAAGGACCAGAGAGGAGAGATATGATTCTCCAAAATTAATCATGTTTCATAGTTTGACTGTGAAATCATGGGAATCTTTTATTAGTTAAATAAGCAAAATTTACATGTTAAAAAGGTTATCTCTCAAAAAATGGAAAACAAAACAAAAACAAATCCACTTACTTTGTGTCAAATTAGTCATATAACCAAATAAAAATAATCAAGTAATTTTAAAAAGACAATGTTTAGACTATACAGCTCTAATGAGGTTTATCTAAAGAACAAAAAATACAACAAAGGAGTCATTCATTGCACTCAGTAGTCACATTGTCAGTAATAATAGATAATGTTAGTCTGAAACACATATAGTCATATATATAAAGCAAATAAGTTCAATTATTGGGAATCATTAAGAATTAGATTTTCAGGGTAAGAGGAAAGATATAAAGATGAAAGATACAAAGATACAAAAATTATATAATCTTTCATTTGAACTGGAAATCTTGTGCATTTATTATCTTTCCTCTTTCTAAAAAAGAAATGTATCACCGATAAGGGTTTAATCTCCAACATTTACAGGGAACTCATACAACTTAACAAAAGGAAGATAAACAACCCAATCAAAAAATGGACAACAGACCTAAATAGATACTTTTCAAAATAAGACAGAAGGCCAAGAGACATTATGAAAACATGCTCAAAGTCACTAGTTATTCGAGAGATGCAAATCAAAATGACAATGCAGTACCATCTCACACCTGTCAGAATGGCTATCATCAACAAATCAATAAACAACAAATGCTGGCGAGGATGCGGATGAAAAGGAACCCTCATGCACTGGGGAATGCAGACTGGTGCAGCCAATGTGGAGAACAGTATGGAGTTTCCTCAAAAAACTAAAAATGGAACTCCCATTTGACCCAGTGATCCCACTTCTAGGAATATGTCCCAAGAAACAAGAAACACCAATCAGAAAGGATATATTCACCCCTATGTTCATAGCAGCACAATTCACCATAGCTAAGATTTGTAAACAGCCAAAGTGCTCATCAGTAGATGAGTGGATTAAAAAACTTTGGTACATCTACACAATGGAATACTACACTGCAGTTAAAAAGAAGGAATTCTTACCATTGGCAGCAGCATGGATGGATTTGGAGAGCATCATGCTAAGTGAAATAAGCCAGTTAGAGAGAGACAACTATCTGTAGTAAACACTGACTTTATGATCAGTGTGTAGACATTTTTGGCAATATATATATATATAATTTCAAGAATGGATGGATAGTCACTGATGTGTCTTTCTCTTTTTATCCTCAACTGTATTTTTACAGAATTTGTTTTAATTGCCTCCGCTGTTAACTCTTACCACAGGGGAATTGCAATGGGTGTCTAAAGGTCATGGGAAGCCAGAAGCAGACAAGGTGACTGTCCACGGTTTTTTAATCCACTTCATTATCTGTGAGCCACATCATCACTTTTATTCATGCAAGGCAACAAAATCAGCCCTAAGGAAAAGGAAATAAAATCAAATTAGTGAAATTTAAATATCAGCATAATGTCAAAAACAATTGTGTCTTAATTTAGTTGTTACTGCACTTAAAAAAAAATAGAGATGGGAAAATATCAGGACAAATTAAGTCAAATATCCCTATCTCTGAGAGAATAATTTATCAGACAATACTGTTTGAGACCATTCATACTTTGGCTCACATGCTGAATGCATTGTCTAATAAGTATTCAAATCTCTTTTGTACTTTGTTGCTGACAGATTTGCTAAATGAGACTCTGGAAAATTATCTTCAAAAGAAAAGTATCTGTCCACAACCATTCCCATAGAAATGTTAATGAAATTCCAGGTTCCTGATATGTATTTGGAAAGTCTATGGATACCAGGTGTTATTATAAATCAGACATTCAATGATAACCCAACGCAAGATCCTTTGTGGATGAACTTCCAAAACACAACTGCTTATAATTGGGATTTTTAAATTCTGAAGAAAAGGAGCTCTATTCCCATCATTAACTCATTAATTAAGCCCCAAGTTTCTACAATCAGCATGTTTTTAATCACCACATTGTATACCTTTAATCCTGAAGCACAAAACAATTCCCAGAACTAACATTTTTTCCCAGTAACCTTTTTTTTAATGGTAGTGTTAGTTTAGTATAGAAAAAAAGACAAGTTTGAGGGTATTAATCTTAGGGCTTAGAAAAATACCATCATGGCTTTTCAAGTTGATAAGTTTTTATTATGAATTAATTTCATAATATTCTGCATATTTTTTGCTTAATTCTAAAGGTCAATACCATTTGAAATTGTTGTTCTACTTATCAGATTGAAGGAGTAAAGACACTTACCCTTTGGAAGTTTTGTACTAGCTTAGACCTCCTCACACCTCCTTTGGTCTCTGTCAAAGCCCAGCCAATCAGCTACAACATCATTTCCATGCGAGGAACGGCCAGTTAAATCACCCCAGTCTTCTGTATTACATACAGAGTTCTCTTGTCTGCCAACATGAATGGTTGCTATCATTACATCAGCCTCCAGTGACTTTAATACATGAATGGCTAGCTTACGGTCCAAGAGTGGATTGGCTTTTCTGTCTTTTTTCAGAGGCATCTGCCAACCAACGGGAACAAGCAGACAAAGCTAGCTTTAAGTATCCTGCCCCATGCAATGAATAGGCAATGTCTAAAAAGCTGCTCAAGATGAGACTCTGAGAACATGAAGGGCACCCATAGACTTCTGAAAACCTCCTTCCAGTAAGAGAGTTCTTCTCATATATAAGAGTGAAAGTATATTGAATTGAAAGCAGAGCTGTGTCTACTTGACTTTGAAGGGGGAGCTTAATAGAAGGGAGTGTTTGAAACAATTCGGGAAGCTATAGGGCACAGAGTGCCTATTATCTGTAGACTAGAGGCTCAGTGCATGAAATTTGTGCACAGGGGGTGGGGGTATCCTCAGCCCAGCTTGCACCCTCTCCAGTTCGGAGACCTCTAGGGGGATGTCCAACTGCCGGTTCAACCAGCAGTTGGACATCCCTCTCACAATGCTGGACTGCTGGCTCCTAATCGCTCACCTGCCTGCCTGCCTGCCTGGTCGCCCCTCACTGCCTCTGCTTGTTGGCCTGATCGCCCCTAACTGCCCTCCCTGCCAGCCTGGTCTCCCCTAACTGCCCCTCCCTGCTGGCCTGGTCACCCCTTACTCCCCCCCTGCTGGCCTGGTTGCCCCCAAATGTCCCCCTCTGCCAGCCTGGTTGCCCCTAACTGCCCCTCACCCTGGCAGCCTAGTCACCCCCAACAGCCCCCCCACACACCCCCTGCTGGCCTGGTCACCCCTCATAGCCCCCCGCCGGCCTGGTTGCCCCATGCAGCCTGCTGTTCAGTCGTTTGGTCGTCCCTCACTAACCCCCCTGATGGCCTGGTCGCCCCACGCAGCCTGCTTGTTCAGTAGTTTGTCGTCCCTCACTAATTCCCCTGCCAGCCTGGTCATAGGCAGCCATCTTTGTGAGGGTGTGATGGTCAATTTGCATATTACCACTTTATAATATAGGATGACCTTGTTTACTCAAAGTGTAGTGAGAACTCTCTGATACTGTTAAACTTGGGAGACAGAATATATAAGTCCCCGTTCTGTCTCAGGCACTCTTTTCTTTCATTTTATTCCATTTTTATGTTCTTCCACTACCAAAACAATATCAACTCATTGCAGATAATTAGAAAAATACACAAAATAATAAAGAAGCAGAAATCTATCTATAATCTCAGGAACACAAAGAATTACTGTTATCATATTGAGCACATTTCTTTCCAGTTTTATTCTTATTCCTTTGTATTTATCCAGAAGCTATCAAACTGAAAATATGAAAGTCTCCTTATTTTAATCTATCTTTATATCCTGCTTTATAGCATTTTTCCTATTCGGCTGGTGGCTCAGTGGTTGAGCATTGATCTATGAACCAGGAGATCGTGGTTTGATTCCCAGTCAGGGCTCATTTCTGGGTTGCGGGTTCCATCCCCAGTGAGGGGCATGCAGAAGGCAGCTGGTCAATGATTCTATCTCATCATCAATGTTTCTATCTCTCTCTACCTCTCCCTTCCTCTCTGAAATCAAAAACATCTTTTTTTTTTAAAGCCTTTCCCTAACTTCAACATAGACGTTTCTGTGTCCACTGAAGTTCCGATACAACCTTCTAAGAAGTGTCTGCCTAGGTGCCACCTCTTATTAAGACTCACTGTTGCCTGGGGCAATATGGCTCAGTTGGCTGGGTGTCATCCCATGTACCTGATGGTTGCTAGTTCAATTCCCAGTGAAGGCATATGCCTGTGTTGTGGGTTTGATCCCTGGTAGGGGGCGTGCAGGAGGAGCCTGATCAACGTTTCTCTCCCTCTCCCTTCCTTTCTCTCTAAAATTCAATTAAAACAATTTAATAAAAAAAATGCTCATTGTCATAATGAGCCATTGGCTGGTGGGGCTTCTTGAGGATATGCATAATATGCTTTATATGTTTTTGATTAAGAAAAAGATCAAATATACTAATCTATACAAAAGGAGGAACACTATTTCTTAACCAAAGGAAACAATTAAGATAAGCTTATAGACTTTGAAAGAATATATATTCATTAAGGTGTACATATTAAAAGCTTGTTTAAAGTAAAATCAGACTTATTCCTTTGAATCTAAAGACCAAATACACTAACATACAGTGGGGCCTTGGCTTACGAGTGTCCCAACTAACGAGTTTTTTGAGATACCAGCTGTCTCTTGGCCGATTTTTTGCATTGAGTTGATAGAGTAATTTGAGTTAATGATCTCCTTAATGAGCTTGGTCTCGGAACGAATTAAACTCATAAGTCAAGGCCCCGGTGTACTTCAAAGTATTTTCAAAATTTTACAACTAAACAATGTGAACATTTATCTTCTTGTACTCATTGGTGCTATATATTTTATTTGGAGTTTTATGCATTATATTTCAAAGGCAATAAAGCTAGTTATAGGTAAATGAAGAAGTAGGTAGATTCTACTGATCCCTGATAAGTTTTCTCCTCATTCCAGCAAGTCCCCCACTGAATTCAGTACCATAGAAATCAGCAAGTGGCTTGGCCGAGGGCTGTTTGCAGGCTGGCCAAGCCCCCCAGCAGGAACCCTCACCCCATGAGGGTGTGGCCATCCTGGGTGAGGGGCTGATGGCTGTTTTCAGGCTGGCCACGGCCCCCAGCCACCCAAGCTCCCAGTAGAGGCTGGCTGGAAGCAGGTATCTGGGATTTATTTATCTTCTATAATTGAAACTTTGTTGCCTTGTGCAGTGGCCTCAGCTGGCCAGGGCAGGCGGGAAGCTTGGCTTCCTCCATTGCCGGGGCAACCAAGCCTCCTGCTTACTCCAGCTCCGTGGCTGCTGGCCACCATCTTGGTTGGGTTAATTTGCATATATTCATTCTGATTGGCTGGTGGGCGTGGCTTTGGGTGCAGTCAATTTGCATGTTTCTCTTTTATTAGATTAGACTAGGGGCCCGGTGCACGAAATTCGTGCACTGGGTGGGGGGGGGGGCGGGAGTGTCCCTCAGCCCAGCCTGCCCCCTCTCACATACTGGAAGCCCTCAGGCGTTGACCCCCATCACCCTCCAATCGCAGGATCAGCCCCTTGCCCAGGCCTGATGCCTCGGCCAGAGGAGTTGACCCTCATCACCCTCTGATCACCAATCACCGGATCGGCCCCTTGACCAGGCCTGAGGCCTCCGGCAGAGGTGTCAGGCCTGGGCAGGGGACCCCCAGCTCCCCGCGGTTGCAGGCTCCACCCCTGCCCAGGCCTAACGCCTCTGGCTGAGGCATCCGGCCCGGGCAGCGGGGACCTGCAGTGGCAGCGGGGGGCGCCGCGATCGTGGGCTCCGCTTTAGGCCCAGGCAAGGGACCCCTAGCTCCCGGGACTGCCAGCTTCGACCGTGCCCAGCTCCCATCGCTGGCTCCACCCCTACTTCCTGCTATCACTGGCCAGGGCGGCAAAGGCGCCTGATTCTCTGATCATGGCTGGGGGGCAGGGCAAAGGCGGCCCCAGGGCCGCCTTTGCCCTGCCCCCCAGCTCTTAGCTCCCCGCTGGGTTTCCTATCACTGTCAGTGGCAGGGGGCTTCTTCCTGCTTTCCCTTTCGCCTCCCTGCATTGTGCCTACATATGCAAATTAACCGCCATCTTGTTGGCAGTTAACTGCCAATCATAGTTGGCAGTTAATTTGCATATAGCCCTGATTAGCCAATGAAAAGGGTACGAAGAAGGACATCTTCCTAAGACAGAGAAGTGAGGCTGGCCGGCGTGGCTCAGTGGTTGAGCGTCGACCTATGAACCAGTTTGATTCCCGGTCAGGGCACAGGCCCTGATTGTGGGCTCGATCCCCAGTGGGGAGCGTGCAGGAGGCAGCCGACCCATGATTCTCTCTCATCGTGGATGTTTCCGTCTCCCTCTCCCTGCCTCTCTGTAATCAATAAAAATAGATTTAAAAAAAACAGAGAAGTGAGCTTGAGCGTGTTCTGAGGAAGTGACCCAGACCAGGAGCCTGCCACCGAGGTACGTGCCCTTGATGGGAATCGAACCCAGGACCCTTCAGTCCATAGGCCGATGCCCTATCCACTGAGCCAAACTGGCCAGGGCAGGTCTAGCTCATCTTTAACCATCCTTCCATTTCTACATCTGTCTGTTAGAGACCATAGGAATAGAAAGGTAAATTCATTGTTAAAGAAATCCTCTAACAGGTTTGAAACGCATGGATTTTTTTTCTTCTTCTTCGCTGTTACAATTTTCTTAACCCGGCCACAAACTCTATAGGAATTTTGAAATGAGGATCTAAAACACTTTATAACCTACACAGCCGAAACTCCTGCACATGGTACAGGTGACAGCCAGCGTCTACAGGGGACGGACAGGTGGCTCTGTCTGTCCCACGTGTCCCTGCGTGTGTTTCCTGTGAGATCTTTCCTCCCCACAGGAAGGGCAAACACCTCCCCTGGGAGAGTTCCCAGGAGGCAGGCAGCCCTGGCCCAGACCCTAAGGGCGGAGGCTGCCGTGTGCCCGCGCCCTGGCATTTCCTCCTCTCTCCACCTCTCCTCCCGCCCGCCCGCCGCCCGCCGCGCTCTCCGGGATGGAGCTCGGCCACACGTTGAGATGAAAACGCATGAATGAAATACAAGGGCCGGAGCCCAGGGAGTCTGAGGCCGGAACGTCCCCGCCAAGGTGTTGAGCAACCGCTCTGCAAACTCGGAGGAAACGGAGGCGGAAAGGGAGTCTGGCTGAAGCGGCAGCCCTGGCGTTGGCTCCCACAGGAAGCGGGCCGGTCCCTGCTCCTGGTACCTGCAGGCGGCCCACATCCGACGCCCTGCGGTTCCCCCAGACTGAGGCCTGGCGGAAAGTTTCCATCCCTCCTTCCAGCCCCCGAGGGAGTGTACCACGGCAGACATCCGTCCGGGACGTCTGGGGGAGCCGGGTGCCTGCGGGGCCAGCAATGGCTGGGCTTCTTCTCCCAGGGAACGCGCTCGCCCACCTGGGGAGG